>NW_027100114.1:0-75517 GCF_031753505.1 Anomalospiza imberbis
CCGCTTCAAGCCGAAAGACGCCGGGAAGCGGCACTTTCCTCCGGATAGCTCCGGAGCCGCGCTTCTGCTTCTCTAGTCATCTCTAGCTTAGCGAAAAGCTTTCCCACTCCAGTTGGCAAGGGGAGAGCGTACCTGCACTGCACACTAACCGCGGTTTGCAAAGAAAGAGGATTTGCTGCACATTCCAAGGACACGGCTCTTTCCGAGGCAATCTGCAACCTGCTGTCAGATGGAAGTGCTCTCTGCCCTCTCCTGCCCAGCTCTAGGTACTAGCGGGCACTTGCCAGCCTGGCCGAGGCAAACAACCTCGAGAGATGTCACAGAGCATAAGTGGAGCACAGATGCTCAAAAGCAGCAAAGCTGAAGAGCCTGGCTCAACTTCACTAGTGTGCAATTGACTGACTGCGAAAAACAAAGCAGCAGAGCACCGGGCTTCTGGGCGCTGTGAAGGCAATTGCCAAAACCAGGCAGCTGCTCCTTCCCAAGCACAGGCAGCTGCCTGTGTTCTTGCTTGTCGACAAACTCACCGCTGCCCTTCTTTTCAGCAGCTGCCACCGTCTTCTGTGCATCTCGGAGCCTCTGGCGACGAGCAAGACTTGCCAAGGTGGGAGCATCAGGACCAAGTCAAAACCCAGGCAAGTTGTCCTGGAACGCTTTCCATTCGCTTGCCGAGAGTGAATTCAAGAGGCAGGAGAGCGGCAGCCACCGTCCTCCAACAGTCGGAAGGCTTCGCACACAAGCCCGCTTCTTTGCGGCTTCGTTCTTCGCCTCTTCCAAGCAACCGCGATCTCTGCTTCTCGGAGGCGAAGAAGCGGCTAATTCGCGCACAGCTCAGTAGAGCGCCAGCGGAGCGCTCCGGAGCGCCGCTTCAAGCCGAAAGACGCCGGGAAGCGGCACTTTCCTCCGGATAGCTCCGGAGCCGCGCTTCTGCTTCTCTAGTCATCTCTAGCTAGCGAAAAGCTTCCCACTCCAGTTGGCAAGGGGAGAGCGTACCTGCACTGCACACTAACCGCGGTTTGCAAAGAAGAGGATTTGCTGCACATTCCAAGGACACGGCTCTTTCCGAGGCAATCTGCAACCTGCCGTCAGATGGAAGTGCTCTCTGCCCTCTCCTGCCCAGCTCTAGGTACTAGCGGGCACTTTCCAGCCTGGCCGAGGCAAACAACCTCGAGAGATGTCACAGAGCATAAGTGGAGCACAGATGCTCAAAAGCAGCAAAGCTGAAGAGCCTGGCTCAGCTTGACTAGTGTGCAATTGACTGACTGCGAAAAACAAAGCAGCAGAGCACCGGGCTTCTGGCGCTGTGAAGGCAATTGCCAAAACCAGGCAGCTGCTCCTTCCCAAGCACAGGCAGCTGCCTGTGTTCTTGCTTGTCGACAAACTCACCGCTGCCCTTCTTTTCAGCAGCTGCCACCGTCTTCTGTGCATCTCAGAGCCTCTGGCGACGAGCAAGACTTGCCAAGGTGGGAGGCATCAGGACCAAGTCAAAACCCAGGCAAGTTGTCCTGGAACGCTTTCCATTCACTTGCCGAGAGTGAATTCAAGAGGCAGGAGAGCGGCAGCCACCGTCCTCCAGCAGTCGGAAGGCTTCGCACACAAGCCCGCTTCTTTGCGGCTTCGTTCTTCGCCTCTTCCAAGCAACCGCGATCTCTGCTTCTCGGAGGCGAAGAAGCGGCTAATTCGCGCACAGCTCAGTAGAGCGCCAGCGGAGCGCTCCGGAGCGCCGCTTCAAGCCGAAAGACGCCGGGAAGCGGCACTTTCCTCCGGATAGCCCCGGAGCCGCGCTTCTGCTTCTCTAGTCATCTCTAGCTTAGCGAAAAGCTTTCCCACTCCATTTGGCAAGGGGAGAGCGTACCTGCACTGCACACTAACCGCGGTTTGCAAAGAAAGAGGACTTTGCTGCACATTCCAAGGACACGGCTCTTTCCGAGGCAATCTGCAACCTGCCGTCAGATGGAAGTGCTCTCTGCCCTCTCCTGCCCAGCTCTAGGTACTAGCGGGCACTTTCCAGCCTGGCCGAGGCAAACAACCTCCAGAGATGTCACAGAGCATAAGTGGAGCACAGATGCTCAAAAGCAGCAAAGCTGAAGAGCCTGGCTCAGCTTGACTAGTGTGCAATTGACTGACTGCGAAAAACAAAGCAGCAGAGCACCGGGCTTCTGGGCGCTGTGAAGGCAATTGCCAAAACCAGGCAGCTGCTCCTTCCCAAGCACAGGCAGCTGCCTGTGTTCTTGCTTGTCGACAAACTCACCGCTGCCCTTCTTTTCAGCAGCTGCCACCGTCTTCTGTGCATCTCGGAGCCTCTGGCGACGAGCAAGACTTGCCAAGGTGGGACGCATCAGGACCAAGTCAAAACCCAGGCAAGTTGTCCTGGAACGCTTTCCATTCGCTTGCCGAGAGTGAATTCAAGAGGCAGGAGAGCGGCAGCCACCGTCCTCCAGCAGTCGGAAGGCTTCGCACACAAGCCCGCTTCTTTGCGGCTTCGTTCTTCGCCTCTTCCAAGCAACCGCCATCTCTGCTTCTCGGAGGCGAAGGAGCGGCTAATTCGCGCACAGCTCAGTAGAGCGGCAGCGGAGCGCTCCGGAGCGCCGCTTCAAGCCGAAAGACGCCGGGAAGCGGCACTTTCCTCCGGATAGCTCCGGAGCCCCGCTTCTGCTTCTCTAGTCATCTCTAGCTTAGCGAAAAGCTTTCCCACTCCATTTGGCAAGGGGAGAGCGTACCTGCACTGCACACTACCGCGGTTTGCAAAGAAAGAGGATTTGCTGCACATCCAAGGACACGGCTCTTTCCGAGGCAATCTGCAACCTGCTGTCAGATGGAAGTGCTCTCTGCCCTCTCCTGCCAGCTCTAGGTACTAGCGGCACTTGCCAGCCTGGCCGAGGCAAACAACCTCGAGAGATGTCACAGAGCATAAGTGGAGCACAGATGCTCAAAAGCAGCAAAGCTGAAGAGCCTGGCTCAACTTCACTAGTGTGCAATTGACTGACTGCGAAAAACAAAGCAGCAGAGCACCGGGCTTCTGGGCGCTGTGAAGGCAATTGCCAAAACCAGGCAGCTGCTCCTTCCCAAGCACAGGCAGCTGCCTGTGTTCTTGCTTGTCGACAAACTCACCGCTGCCCTTCTTTTCAGCAGCTGCCACCGTCTTCTGTGCATCTCGGAGCCTCTGGCGACGAGCAAGACTTGCCAAGGTGGGACGCATCAGGACCAAGTCAAAACCCAGGCAAGTTGTCCTGGAACGCTTTCCATTCGCTTGCCGAGAGTGAATTCAAGAGGCAGGAGAGCGGCAGCCACCGTCCTCCAGCAGTCGGAAGGCTTCGCACACAAGCCCGCTTCTTTGCGGCTTCGTTCTTCGCCTCTTCCAAGCAACCGCGATCTCTGCTTCTCGGAGGCGAAGAAGCGGCTAATTCGCGCACAGCTCAGTAGAGCGCCAGCGGAGCGCTCCGGAGCGCCTCTTCAAGCCGAAAGACGCCGGGAAGCGGCACTTCCTCCGGATAGCCCCGGAGCCGCGCTTCTGCTTCTCTAGTCATCTCTAGCTTAGCGAAAAGCTTTCCCACTCCATTTGGCAAGGGGAGAGCGTACCTGCACTGCACACTAACCGCGGTTGCAAAGAAAGAGGATTTGCTGCACATTCAAGGACACGGCTCTTTCCGAGGCAATCTGCAACCTGCCGTCAGATGGAAGTGCTCTCTGCCCTCTCCTGCCCAGCTCTAGGTACTAGCGGGCACTTTCCAGCCTGGCCGAGGCAAACAACCTCCAGAGATGTCACAGAGCATAAGTGGAGCACAGATGCTCAAAAGCAGCAAAGCTGAAGAGCCTGGCTCAGCTTCACTAGTGTGCAATTGACTGACTGCGAAAACAAAGCAGCAGAGCACCGGGCTTCTGGCGCTGTGAAGGCAATTGCCAAAACCAGGCAGCTGCTCCTTCCCAAGCACAGGCAGCTGCTGTGTTCTTGCTTGTCGACAAACTCACCGCTGCCCTTCTTTTCAGCAGCTGCCACCGTCTTCTGTGCATCTCGGAGCCTCTGGCGACGAGCAAGACTTGCCAAGGTGGGACGCATCAGGACCAAGTCAAAACCCAGGCAAGTTGTCCTGGAACGCTTTCCATTCGCTTGCCGAGAGTGAATTCAAGAGGCAGGAGAGCGGCAGCCACCGTCCTCCAGCAGTCGGAAGGCTTCGCACACAAGCCCGCTTCTTTGCGGCTTCGTTCTTCGCCTCTTCCAAGCAACCGCGATCTCTGCTTCTCGGAGGAGAAGAAGCGGCTAATTCGCGCACAGCTCAGTAGAGCGCCAGCGGAGCGCTCCGGAGCGCCGCTTCAAGCCGAAAGACGCCGGGAAGCGGCACTTTCCTCCGGATAGCTCCGGAGCCGCGCTTCTGCCTCTCTAGTCATCTCTAGCTTAGCGAAAAGCTTTCCCACTCCATTTGGCAAGGGGAGAGCGTACCTGCACTGCACACTAACCGCGGTTTGCAAAGAAAGAGGATTTGCTGCACATTCCAAGGACACGGCTCTTTCCGAGGCAATCTGCAACCTGCTGTCAGATGGAAGTGCTCTCTACCCTCTCCTGCCCAGCTCTAGGTACTAGCGGGCACTTTCCAGCCTGGGCGAGGCAAACAACCTCGAGAGATGTCACAGAGCATATATGGAGCAGAGATGCTCAAAAGCAGCAAAGCTGAAGAGCCTGGCTCAACTTCACTAGTGTGCAATTGACTGACTGCGAAAAACAAAGCAGCAGAGCACCGGGCTTCTGGGCGCTGTGGAGGCAAATGCCAAAACCAGGCAGCTGCTCCTTCCCAAGCACAGCAGCTGCCTATGTTCTTGCTTGTCGACAAACTCACCGCTGCCCTTCTTTCAGCAGCTGCCACCGTCTTCTGTGCATCTCGAGCCTCTGGCGACGAGCAAGACTTGCCAAGGTGGGACGCATCAGGACCAAGTCAAAACCCAGGCAAGTGTCCTGGAACGCTTTCCATTCGCTTGCCGAGAGTGAATTCAAGAGGCAGGAGAGCGGCAGCCACCGTCCTCCAGCAGTCGGAAGGCTTCGCACACAAGCCCGCTTCTTTGCGGCTTCGTTCTTCGCCTCTTCCAAGCAACCGCGATCTCTGCTTCTCGGAGGCGAAGAAGCGGCTAATTCGCGCACAGCTCAGTAGAGCGCCAGCGGAGCGCTCCGGAGCGCCGCTTCAAGCCGAAAGACGCCGGGAAGCGGCACTTTCCTCCGGATAGCCCCGGAGCCGCGCTTCTGCTTCTCTAGTCATCTCTAGCTTAGCGAAAATGCTTTCCCACTCCATTTGCAAGGGGAGAGCGTACCTGCACTGCACACTAACCGCGGTTTGCAAAGAAAGAGGATTTGCTGCACATTCCAAGGACACGGCTCTTTCCGAGGCAATCTGCAACCTGCCGTCAGATGGAAGTGCTCTCTGCCCTCTCCTGCCCAGCTCTAGGTACTAGCGGGCACTTTCCAGCCTGGCCGAGGCAAACAACCTCCAGAGATGTCACAGAGCATAAGTGGAGCACAGATGCTCAAAAGCAGCAAAGCTGAAGAGCCTGGCTCAGCTTCACTAGTGTGCAATTGACTGACTGCGAAAAACAAAGCAGCAGAGCACCGGCTTCTGGGCGCTGTGAAGGCAATTGCCAAAACCAGGCAGCTGCTCCTTCCCAAGCACAGGCAGCTGCCTGTGTTCTTGCTTGTCGACAAACTCACCGCTGCCCTTCTTTTCAGCAGCTGCCACCGTCTTCTGTGCATCTCGGAGCCTCTGGCGACGAGCAAGACTTGCCAAGGTGGGACGCATCAGGACCAAGTCAAAACCCAGGCAAGTTGTCCTGGAACGCTTTCCATTCGCTTGCCGAGAGTGAATTCAAGAGGCAGGAGAGCGGCAGCCACCGTCCTCCAGCAGTCGGAAGGCTTCGCACACAAGCCCGCTTCTTTGCGGCTTCGTTCTTCGCCTCTTCCAAGCAACCGCGATCTCTGCTTCTCGGAGGAGAAGAAGCGGCTAATTCGCGCACAGCTCAGTAGAGCGCCAGCGGAGCGCTCCGGAGCGCCGCTTCAAGCCGAAAGACGCCGGGAAGCGGCACTTTCCTCCGGATAGCTCCGGAGCCGCGCTTCTGCCTCTCTAGTCATCTCTAGCTTAGCGAAAAGCTTTCCCACTCCATTTGGCAAGGGGAGAGCGTACCTGCACTGCACACTAACCGCGGTTTGCAAAGAAAGAGGATTTGCTGCACATTCCAAGGACACGGCTCTTTCCGAGGCAATCTGCAACCTGCTGTCAGATGGAAGTGCTCTCTACCCTCTCCTGCCCAGCTCTAGGTACTAGCGGGCACTTTCCAGCCTGGGCGAGGCAAACAACCTCGAGAGATGTCACAGAGCATATATGGAGCAGAGATGCTCAAAAGCAGCAAAGCTGAAGAGCCTGGCTCAACTTCACTAGTGTGCAATTGACTGACTGCGAAAAAGAAAGCAGCAGAGCACCGGGCTTCTGGGCGCTGTGAAGGCAAATGCCAAAACCAGGCAGCTGCTCCTTCCCAAGCACAGGCAGCTGCCTATGTTCTTGCTTGTCGACAAACTCACCGCTGCCCTCTTTTCAGCAGCTGCCACCGTCTTCTGTGCATCTCGGAGCCTCTGGCGACGAGCAAGACTTGCCAAGGTGGGACGCATCAGGACCAAGTCAAAACCCAGGCAAGTTGTCCTGGAACGCTTTCCATTCGCTTGCCGAGAGTGAATTCAAGAGGCAGGAGAGCGGCAGCCACCGTCCTCCAGCAGTCGGAAGGCTTCGCAACACAAGCCCGCTTCTTTGCGGCTTCGTCTTCGGCCTCTTCCAAGCAACCGCCATCTCTGCTTCTCGGAGGCGAAGGAGCGGCTAATTCGCGCACAGCTCAGTAGAGCGGCAGCGGAGCGCTCCGGAGCGCCGCTTCAAGCCGAAAGACGCCGGGAAGCGGCACTTTCCTCCGGATAGCTCCGGAGCCCCGCTTCTGCTTCTCTAGTCATCTCTAGCTTAGCGAAAAGCTTTCCCACTCCATTTGGCAAGGGGAGAGCGTACCTGCACTGCACACTAACCGCGGTTTGCAAAGAAAGAGGATTTGCTGCACATTCCAAGGACACGGCTCTTTCCGAGGCAATCTGCAACCTGCTGTCAGATGGAAGTGCTCTCTGCCCTCTCCTGCCCAGCTCTAGGTACTAGCGGGCACTTGCCAGCCTGGCCGAGGCAAACAACCTCGAGAGATGTCACAGAGCATAAGTGGAGCACAGATGCTCAAAAGCAGCAAAGCTGAAGAGCCTGGCTCAACTTCACTAGTGTGCAATTGACTGACTGCGAAAAACAAAGCAGCAGAGCACCGGGCTTCTGGGCGCTGTGAAGGCAATTGCCAAAACCAGGCAGCTGCTCCTTCCCAAGCACAGGCAGCTGCCTGTGTTCTTGCTTGTCGACAAACTCACCGCTGCCCTTCTTTTCAGCAGCTGCCACCGTCTTCTGTGCATCTCGGAGCCTCTGGCGACGAGCAAGACTTGCCAAGGTGGGACGCATCAGGACCAAGTCAAAACCCAGGCAAGTTGTCCTGGAACGCTTTCCATTCGCTTGCCGAGAGTGAATTCAAGAGGCAGGAGAGCGGCAGCCACCGTCCTCCAGCAGTCGGAAGGCTTCGCACACAAGCCCGCTTCTTTGCGGCTTCGTTCTTCGCCTCTTCCAAGCAACCGCGATCTCTGCTTCTCGGAGGCGAAGAAGCGGCTAATTCGCGCACAGCTCAGTAGAGCGCCAGCGGAGCGCTCCGGAGCGCCGCTTCAAGCCGAAAGACGCCGGGAAGCGGCACTTTCCTCCGGATAGCCCCGGAGCCGCGCTTCTGCTTCTCTAGTCATCTCTAGCTTAGCGAAAAGCTTTCCCACTCCATTTGGCAAGGGGAGAGCGTACCTGCACTGCACACTAACCGCGGTTTGCAAAGAAAGAGGATTTGCTGCACATTCCAAGGACACGGCTCTTTCCGAGGCAATCTGCAACCTGCCGTCAGATGGAAGTGCTCTCTGCCCTCTCCTGCCCAGCTCTAGGTACTAGCGGGCACTTTCCAGCCTGGCCGAGGCAAACAACCTCCAGAGATGTCACAGAGCATAAGTGGAGCACAGATGCTCAAAAGCAGCAAAGCTGAAGAGCCTGGCTCAGCTTCACTAGTGTGCAATTGACTGACTGCGAAAAACAAAGCAGCAGAGCACCGGGCTTCTGGGCGCTGTGAAGGCAATTGCCAAAACCAGGCAGCTGCTCCTTCCCAAGCACAGGCAGCTGCCTGTGTTCTTGCTTGTCGACAAACTCACCGCTGCCCTTCTTTTCAGCAGCTGCCACCGTCTTCTGTGCATCTCGGAGCCTCTGGCGACGAGCAAGACTTGCCAAGGTGGGAGGCATCAGGACCAAGTCAAAACGCAGGCAAGTTGTCCTGGAACGCTTTCCATTCGCTTGCCGAGAGTGAATTCAAGAGGCAGGAGAGCGGCAGCCACCGTCCTCCAGCAGTCGGAAGGCTTCGCACACAAGCCCGCTTCTTTGCGGCTTCGTTCTTCGCCTCTTCCAAGCAACCGCGATCTCTGCTTCTCGGAGGAGAAGAAGCGGCTAATTCGCGCACAGCTACAGTAGAGCGCCAGCGGAGCGCTCCGGAGCGCCGCTTCAAGCCGAAAGACGCCGGGAAGCGGCACTTTCCTCCGGATAGCTCCGGAGCCGCGCTTCTGCCTCTCTAGTCATCTCTAGCTTAGCGAAAAGCTTTCCCACTCCATTTGGCAAGGGGAGAGCGTACCTGCACTGCACACTAACCGCGGTTTGCAAAGAAAGAGGATTGCTGCACATTCCAAGGACACGGCTCTTTCCGAGGCAATCTGCAACCTGCTGTCAGATGGAAGTGCTCTCTACCCTCTCCTGCCCAGCTCTAGGTACTAGCGGGCACTTCCAGCCTGGGCGAGGCAAACAACCTCGAGAGATGTCACAGAGCATATATGGAGCAGAGATGCTCAAAAAGCAGCAAAGCTGAAGAGCCTGGCTCAACTTCACTAGTGTGCAATTGACTGACTGCGAAAACAAAGCAGCAGAGCACCGGGCTTCTGGGCGCTGTGAAGGCAAATGCCAAAACCAGGCAGCTGCTCCTTCCCAAGCACAGGCAGCTGCCTATGTTCTTGCTTGTCGACAACTCACCGCTGCCCTTCTTTTCAGCAGCTGCCACCGTCTTCTGTGCATCTCGGAGCCTCTGGCGACGAGCAAGACTTGCCAAGGTGGGACGCATCAGGACCAAGTCAAAACCCAGGCAAGTTGTCCTGGAACGCTTTCCATTCGCTTGCCGAGAGTGAATTCAAGAGGCAGGAGAGCGGCAGCCACCGTCCTCCAGCAGTCGGAAGGCTTCGCACACAAGCCCGCTTCTTTGCGGCTTCGTCTTCGCCTCTTCCAAGCAACCGCGATCTCTGCTTCTCGGAGGCGAAGAAGCGGCTAATTCGCGCACAGCTCAGTAGAGCGCCAGCGGAGCGCTCCGGAGCGCCGCTTCAAGCCGAAAGACGCCGGGAAGCGGCACTTTCCTCCGGATAGCCCGGAGCCGCGCTTCTGCTTCTCTAGTCATCTCTAGCTTAGCGAAAAGCTTTCCCACTCCATTTGGCAAGGGGAGAGCGTACCTGCACTGCACACTAACCGCGGTTTGCAAAGAAAGAGGATTTGCTGCACATTCCAAGGACACGGCTCTTTCCGAGGCAATCTGCAACCTGCCGTCAGATGGAAGTGCTCTCTGCCCTCTCCTGCCCAGCTCTAGGTACTAGCGGGCACTTTCCAGCCTGGCCGAGGCAAACAACCTCCAGAGATGTCACAGAGCATAAGTGGAGCACAGATGCTCAAAAGCAGCAAAGCTGAAGAGCCTGGCTCAGCTTCACTAGTGTGCAATTGACTGACTGCGAAAAACAAAGCAGCAGAGCACCGGGCTTCTGGGCGCTGTGAAGGCAATTGCCAAAACCAGGCAGCTGCTCCTTCCCAAGCACAGGCAGCTGCCTGTGTTCTTGCTTGTAGACAAACTCACCGCTGCCCTTCTTTTCAGCAGCTGCCACCGTCTTCTGTGCATCTCGGAGCCTCTGGCGACGAGCAAGACTTGCCAAGGTGGGACGCATCAGGACCAAGTCAAAACCCAGGCAAGTTGTCCTGGAACGCTTTCCATTCGCTTGCCGAGAGTGAATTCAAGAGGCAGGAGAGCGGCAGCCACCGTCCTCCAGCAGTCGGAAGCTTCGCACACAAGCCCGCTTCTTTGCGGCTTCGTTCTTCGCCTCTTCCAAGCAACCGCGATCTCTGCTTCTCGGAGGAGAAGAAGCGGCTAATTCGCGCACAGCTCAGTAGAGCGCCAGCGGAGCGCTCCGGAGCGCCGCTTCAAGCCGAAAGACGCCGGGAAGCGGCACTTTCCTCCGGATAGCTCCGGAGCCGCGCTTCTGCCTCTCTAGTCATCTCTAGCTTAGCGAAAAGCTTTCCCACTCCATTTGGCAAGGGGAGAGCGTACCTGCACTGCACACTAACCGCGGTTTGCAAAGAAAGAGGATTTGCTGCACATTCCAAGGACACGGCTCTTCGAGGCAATCTGCAACCTGCTGTCAGATGGAAGTGCTCTCTACCCTCTCCTGCCCAGCTCTAGGTACTAGCGGGCACTTTCCAGCCTGGGCGAGGCAAACAACCTCGAGAGATGTCACAGAGCATATATGGAGCAGAGATGCTCAAAAGCAGCAAAGCTGAAGAGCCTGGCTCAACTTCACTAGTGTGCAATTGACTGACTGCGAAAAACAAAGCAGCAGAGCACCGGGCTTCTGGGCGCTGTGAAGGCAAATGCCAAAACCAGGCAGCTGCTCCTTCCCAAGCACAGGCAGCTGCCTATGTTCTTGCTTGTCGACAAACTCACCGCTGCCCTTCTTTCAGCAGCTGCCACCGTCTTCTGTGCATCTCGGAGCCTCTGGCGACGAGCAAGACTTGCCAAGGTGGGACGCATCAGGACCAAGTCAAAACCCAGGCAAGTTGTCTTGGAACGCTTTCCATTCGCTTGCCGAGAGTGAATTCAAGCGGCAGGAGAGCGGCATCCACCGTCCTCCAGCAGTCGGAAGGCTTCGCACACAAGCCCGCTTCTTGCGGCTTCGTTCTTCGCCTCTTCCAAGCAAACGCCATCTCTGCTTCTCGGAGGCGAAGAAGCGGCTAATCGCGCACAGCTCAGTAGAGCGGCAGCGGAGCGCTCCGGAGCGCCGCTTCAAGCCGAAAGACGCCGGGAAGCGGCACTTTCCTCCGGATAGCTCCGGAGCCCCGCTTCTGCTTCTCTAGTCATCTCTAGCTTAGCGAAAAG
Source organism: Anomalospiza imberbis (assembly GCF_031753505.1). Taxonomy (NCBI): domain Eukaryota; kingdom Metazoa; phylum Chordata; class Aves; order Passeriformes; family Viduidae; genus Anomalospiza; species Anomalospiza imberbis. The sequence continues at coordinate 11,302 of NW_027100114.1, forward strand.
CTTTCCCACTCCAGTTGGCAAGGGGAGAGCGTACCTGCACTGCACACTAACCGCGGTTTGCAAAGAAAGAGGATTTGCTGCACATTCCAAGGACACGGCTCTTTCCGAGGCAATCTGCAACCTGCTGTCAGATGGAAGTGCTCTCTGCCTCTCCTGCCCAGCTCTAGGTACTAGCGGGCACTTGCCAGCCTGGCCGAGGCAAACAACCTCCAGAGATGTCACAGAGCATAAGTGGAGCACAGATGCTCAAAAGCAGCAAAGCTGAAGAGCCTGGCTCAACTTCACTAGTGTGCAATTGACTGACTGCGAAAAAACAAAGCAGCAGAGCACCGGGCTTCTGGGCGCTGTGAAGGCAATTGCCAAAACCAGGCAGCTGCTCCTTCCCAAGCACAGGCAGCTGCCTGTGTTCTTGCTTGTCGACAAACTCACCGCTGCCCTTCTTTTCAGCAGCTGCCACCGTCTTCTGTGCATCTCGGAGCCTCTGGCGACGAGCAAGACTTGCCAAGGTGGGAGGCATCAGGACCAAGTCAAAACCCAGGCAAGTTGTCCTGGAACGCTTTCCATTCGCTTGCCGAGAGTGAATTCAAGAGGCAGGAGAGCGGCAGCCACCGTCCTCCAGCAGTCGGAAGGCTTCGCACACAAGCCCGCTTCTTTGCGGCTTCGTTCTTCGCCTCTTCCAAGCAACCGCGATCTCTGCTTCTCGGAGGCGAAGAAGCGGCTAATTCGCGCACAGCTCAGTAGAGCGCCAGCGGAGCGCTCCGGAGCGCCGCTTCAAGCCGAAAGACGCCGGGAAGCGGCACTTTCCTCCGGATAGCCCCGGAGCCGCGCTTCTGCTTCTCTAGTCATCTCTAGCTTAGCGAAAAGCTTTCCCACTCCATTTGGCAAGGGGAGAGCGTACCTGCACTGCACACTAACCGCGGTTTGCAAAGAAAGAGGATTTGCTGCACATTCCAAGGACACGGCTCTTTCCGAGGCAATCTGCAACCTGCCGTCAGATGGAAGTGCTCTCTGCCCTCTCCTGCCCAGCTCTAGGTACTAGCGGGCACTTTCCAGCCTGGCCGAGGCAAACAACCTCGAGAGATGTCACAGAGCATAAGTGGAGCACAGATGCTCAAAAGCAGCAAAGCTGAAGAGCCTGGCTCAGCTTCACTAGTGTGCAATTGACTGACTGCGAAAAACAAAGCAGCAGAGCACCGGGCTTCTGGCGCTGTGAAGGCAATTGCCAAAACCAGGCAGCTGCTCCTTCCCAAGCACAGGCAGCTGCCTGTGTTCTTGCTTGTCGACAAACTCACCGCTGCCCTCTTTTCAGCAGCTGCCACCGTCTTCTGTGCATCTCGGAGCCTCTGGCGACGAGCAAGACTTGCCAAGGTGGGACGCATCAGGACCAAGTCAAAACCCAGGCAAGTTGTCCTGGAACGCTTTCCATTCGCTTGCCGAGAGTGAATTCAAGAGGCAGGAGAGCGGCAGCCACCGTCCTCCAGCAGTCGGAAGGCTTCGCACACAAGCCCGCTTCTTTGCGGCTTCATTCTTCGCCTCTTCCAAGCAACCGCGATCTCTGCTTCTCGGAGGCGAAGAAGCGGCTAATTCGCGCACAGCTCAGTAGAGCGGCAGCGGAGCGCTCCGGAGCGCCGCTTCAAGCCGAAAGACGCCGGGAAGCGGCACTTTCCTCCGGATAGCTCCGAGCCGCGCTTCTGCTTCTCTAGTCATCTCTAGCTTAGCGATAAGCTTTCCCAATCCATTTGGCAAGGGGAGAGCGTACCTGCACTGCACACTAACCGCGGTTTGCAAAGAAAGAGGATTTGCTGCACATTCCAAGGACATGGCTCTTTCCGAGGCAATCTGCAACCTGCTGTCAGATGGAAGTGCTCTCTGCCCTCTCCTGCCCAGCTCTAGGTACTAGCGGGCACTTGCCAGCCTGGCCGAGGCAAACAACCTCCAGATGTCACAGAGCATAAGTGAGCACAGATGCTCAAAAGCAGCAAAGCTGAAGAGCCTGGCTCAACTTCACTAGTGTGCAATTGACTGACTGCGAAAAACAAAGCAGCAGAGCACCGGGCTTCTGGGCGCTGTGAAGGCAATTGCCAAAACCAGGCAGCTGCTCCTTCCCAAGCACAGGCAGCTGCCTATGTTCTTGCTTGTCGACAAACTCACCGCTGCCCTTCTTTTCAGCAGCTGCCACCGTCTTCTGTGCATCTCGGAGCCTCTGGCGACGAGCAAGACTTGCCAAGGTGGGAGGCATCAGGACCAAGTCAAAACGCAGGCAAGTTGTCCTGGAACGCTTTCCATTCGCTTGCCGAGAGTGAATTCAACAGGCAGGAGAGCGGCAGCCACCGTCCTCCGGCAGTCGGAAGGCTTCGCACACAAGCCCGCTTCTTTGCGGCTTCGTTCTTCGCCTCTTCCAAGCAACCGCGATCTCTGCTTCTCGGAGGCGAAGAAGCGGCTAATTCGCGCACAGCTCAGTAGAGCGGCAGCGCAGCGCTCCGGAGCGCCGCTTCAAGCCGAAAGACGCCGGGAAGCGGCACTTTCCTCCGGATAGCTCCGGAGCCGCGCTTCTGCTTCTCTAGTCATCTCTAGCTCAGCGAAAAGCTTTCCCACTCCAGTTGGCAAGGGGAGAGCGTACCTGCACTGCACACTAACCGCGGTTTGCAAAGAAAGAGGATTTGCTGCACATTCCAAGGACACGGCTCTTTCCGAGGCAATCTGCAACCTGCTGTCAGATGGAAGTGCTCTCTGCCCTCTCCTGCCCAGCTCTAGGTACTAGCGGGCACTTGCCAGCCTGGCCGAGGCAAACAACCTCCAGAGATGTCACAGAGCATAAGTGGAGCACAGATGCTCAAAAGCAGCAAAGCTGAAGAGCCTGGCTCAACTTCACTAGTGTGCAATTGACTGACTGCGAAAAACAAAGCAGCAGAGCACCGGGCTTCTGGGCGCTGTGAAGGCAATTGCCAAAACCAGGCAGCTGCTCCTTCCCAAGCACAGGCAGCTGCCTATGTTCTTGCTTGTCGACAAACTCACCGCTGCCCTTCTTTTCAGCAGCTGCCACCGTCTTCTGTGCATCTCGGAGCCTCTGGCGACGAGCAAGACTTGCCAAGGTGGGAGGCATCAGGACCAAGTCAAAACCCAGGCAAGTTGTCCTGGAACGCTTTCCATTCGCTTGCCGAGAGTGAATTCAAGAGGCAGGAGAGCGGCAGCCACCGTCCTCCAACAGTCGGAAGGCTTCGCACACAATCCCGCTTCTTTGCGGCTTCGTTCTTCGCCTCTTCCAAGCAACCGCGATCTCTGCTTCTCGGAGGCGAAGAAGCGGCTAATTCGCGCACAGCTCAGTAGAGCGCCAGCGGAGCGCTCCGGAGCGCCGCTTCAAGCCGAAAGACGCCGGGAAGCGGCACTTTCCTCCGGATAGCTCCGGAGCCGCGCTTCTGCCTCTCTAGTCATCTCTAGCTTAGCGAAAAGCTTTCCCACTCCATTTGGCAAGGGGAGAGCGTACCTGCACTGCACACTAACCGCGGTTTGCAAAGAAAGAGGATTTGCTGCACATTCCAAGGACACGGCTCTTTCCGAGGCAATCTGCAACCTGCTGTCAGAAGGAAGTGCTCTCTACCCCCTCCTGCCCAGCTCTAGGTACTAGCGGGCACTTTCCAGCCTGGGCGAGGCAAACAACCTCCAGAGATGTCACAGAGCATAAGTGGAGCAGAGATGCTCAAAAGCAGCAAAGCTGAAGAGCCTGGCTCAACTTCACTAGTGTGCAATTGACTGACTGCGAAAAACAAAGCAGCAGAGCACCGGGCTTCTGGGCGCTGTGAAGGCAAATGCCAAAACCAGGCAGCTGCTCCTTCCCAAGCACAGGCAGCTGCCTATGTTCTTGCTTGTCGACAAACTCACCGCTGCCCTTCTTTTCAGCAGCTGCCACCGTCTTCTGTGCATCTCGGAGCCTCTGGCGACGAGCAAGACTTGCCAAGGTGGGAGGCATCAGGACCAAGTCAAAACCCAGGCAAGTTGTCCTGGAACGCTTTCCATTCGCTTGCCGAGAGTGAATTCAAGAGGCAGGAGAGCGGCAGCCACCGTCCTCCAGCAGTCGGAAGGCTTCGCACACAAGCCCGCTTCTTTGCGGCTTCGTTCTTCGCCTCTTCCAAGCAACCGCGATCTCTGCTTCTCGGAGGCGAAGAAGCGGCTAATTCGCGCACAGCTCAGTAGAGCGCCAGCGGAGCGCTCCGGAGCGCCGCTTCAAGCTGAAAGACGCCGGGAAGCGGCACTTTCCGCCGGATAGCTCCGGAGCCGCGCTTCTGCTTCTCTAGTCATCTCTAGCTTAGCGAAAAGCTTTCCCACTCCAGTTGGCAAGGGGAGAGCGTACCTGCACTGCACACTAACCGCGGTTTGCAAAGAAAGAGGATTTGCTGCACATTCCAAGGACACGGCTCTTTCCGAGGCAATCTGCAACCTGCTGTCAGATAGAAGTGCTCTCTGCCCTCTCCTGCGCGGCTCTAGGTACTAGCGGGCACTTGCCAGCCTGGCCGAGGCAAACAACCTCGAGAGATGTCACAGAGCATAAGTGGAGCACAGATGCTCAAAAGCAGCAAAGCTGAAGAGCCTGGCTCAGCTTCACTAGTGTGCAATTGACTGACTGCGAAAAACAAAGCAGCAGAGCACCGGGCTTCTGGGCGCTGTGAAGGCAATTGCCAAAACCAGGCAGCTGCTCCTTCCCAAGCACAGGCAGCTGCCTGTGTTCTTGCTTGTCGACAAACTCACCGCTGCCCTTCTTTTCAGCAGCTGCCACCGTCTTCTGTGCATCTCGGAGCCTCTGGCGACGAGCAAGACTTGCCAAGGTGGGACGCATCAGGACCAAGTCAAAACCCAGGCAAGTTGTCCTGGAACGCTTTCCATTCGCTTGCCGAGAGTGAATTCAAGAGGCAGGAGAGCGGCAGCCACCGTCCTCCAGCAGTCGGAAGGCTTCGCACACAAGCCCGCTTCTTTGCGGCTTCGTTCTTCGCCTCTTCCAAGCAACCGCGATCTCTGCTTCTCGGAGGCGAAGAAGCGGCTAATTCGCGCACAGCTCAGTAGAGCGCCAGCGGAGCGCTCCGGAGCGCCGCTTCAAGCCGAAAGACGCCGGGAAGCGGCACTTTCCTCCGGATAGCTCCGGAGCCGCGCTTCTGCTTCTCTAGTCATCTCTAGCTTAGCGAAAAGCTTTCCCACTCCATTTGGCAAGGGGAGAGCGTACCTGCACTGCACACTAACCGCGGTTTGCAAAGAAAGAGGATTTGCTGCACATTCCAAGGACACGGCTCTTTCCGAGGCAATCTGCAACCTGCTGTCAGATGGAAGTGCTCTCTGCCCTCTCCTGCCCAGCTCTAGGTACTAGCGGGCACTTGCCAGCCTGGCCGAGGCAAACAACCTCGAGAGATGTCACAGAGCATAAGTGGAGCACAGATGCTCAAAAGCAGCAAAGCTGAAGAGCCTGGCTCAACTTCACTAGTGTGCAATTGACTGACTGCGAAAAACAAAGCAGCAGAGCACCGGGCTTCTGGGCGCTGTGAAGGCAATTGCCAAAACCAGGCAGCTGCTCCTTCCCAAGCACAGGCAGCTGCCTGTGTTCTTGCTTGTCGACAAACTCACCGCTGCCCTTCTTTTCAGCAGCTGCCACCGTCTTCTGTGCATCTCAGAGCCTCTGGCGACGAGCAAGACTTGCCAAGGTGGGACGCATCAGGACCAAGTCAAAACCCAGGCAAGTTGTCCTGGAACGCTTTCCATTCACTTGCCGAGAGTGAATTCAAGAGGCAGGAGAGCGGCAGCCACCGTCCTCCAGCAGTCGGAAGGCTTCGCACACAAGCCCGCTTCTTTGCGGCTTCGTTCTTCGCCTCTTCCAAGCAACCGCGATCTCTGCTTCTCGGAGGCGAAGAAGCGGCTAATTCGCGCACAGCTCAGTAGAGCGGCAGCGGAGCGCTCCGGAGCGCCGCTTCAAGCCGAAAGACGCCGGGAAGCGGCACTTTCCTCCGGATAGCTCCGGAGCCGCGCTTCTGCTTCTCTAGTCATCTCTAGCTTAGCGAAAAGCTTTCCCACTCCAGTTGGCAAGGGGAGAGCGTACCTGCACTGCACACTAACCGCGGTTTGCAAAGAAAGAGGATTTGCTGCACATTCCAAGGACACGGCTCTTTCCGAGGCAATCTGCAACCTGCCGTCAGATGGAAGTGCTCTCTGCCCTCTCCTGCCCAGCTCTAGGTACTAGCGGGCACTTTCCAGCCTGGCCGAGGCAAACAACCTCGAGAGATGTCACAGAGCATAAGTGGAGCACAGATGCTCAAAAGCAGCAAAGCTGAAGAGCCTGGCTCAGCTTGACTAGTGTGCAATTGACTGACTGCGAAAAACAAAGCAGCAGAGCACCGGGCTTCTGGGCGCTGTGAAGGCAATTGCCAAAACCAGGCAGCTGCTCCTTCCCAAGCACAGGCAGCTGCCTGTGTTCTTGCTTGTCGACAAACTCACCGCTGCCCTTCTTTTCAGCAGCTGCCACCGTCTTCTGTGCATCTCAGAGCCTCTGGCGACGAGCAAGACTTGCCAAGGTGGGAGGCATCAGGACCAAGTCAAAACCCAGGCAAGTTGTCCTGGAACGCTTTCCATTCACTTGCCGAGAGTGAATTCAACAGGCAGGAGAGCGGCAGCCACCGTCCTCCAGCAGTCGGAAGGCTTCGCACACAAGCCCGCTTCTTTGCGGCTTCGTTCTTCGCCTCTTCCAAGCAACCGCGATCTCTGCTTCTCGGAGGCGAAGAAGCGGCTAATTCGCGCACAGCTCAGTAGAGCGCCAGCGGAGCGCTCCGGAGCGCCGCTTCAAGCCGAAAGACGCCGGGAAGCGGCACTTTCCTCCGGATAGCCCCGGAGCCACGCTTCTGCTTCTCTAGTCATCTCTAGCTTAGCGAAAAGCTTTCCCACTCCATTTGGCAAGGGGAGAGCGTACCTGCACTGCACACTAACCGCGGTTTGCAAAGAAAGAGGATTTGCTGCACATTCCAAGGACACGGCTCTTTCCGAGGCAATCTGCAACCTGCCGTCAGATGGAAGTGCTCTCTGCCCTCTCCTGCCCAGCTCTAGGTACTAGCGGGCACTTTCCAGCCTGGCCGAGGCAAACAACCTCCAGAGATGTCACAGAGCATAAGTGGAGCACAGATGCTCAAAAGCAGCAAAGCTGAAGAGCCTGGCTCAGCTTGACTAGTGTGCAATTGACTGACTGCGAAAAACAAAGCAGCAGAGCACCGGGCTTCTGGGCGCTGTGAAGGCAATTGCCAAAACCAGGCAGCTGCTCCTTCCCAAGCACAGGCAGCTGCCTGTGTTCTTGCTTGTCGACAAACTCACCGCTGCCCTTCTTTTCAGCAGCTGCCACCGTCTTCTGTGCATCTCGGAGCCTCTGGCGACGAGCAAGACTTGCCAAGGTGGGACGCATCAGGACCAAGTCAAAACCCAGGCAAGTTGTCCTGGAACGCTTTCCATTCGCTTGCCGAGAGTGAATTCAACAGGCAGGAGAGCGGCAGCCACCGTCCTCCAGCAGTCGGAAGGCTTCGCACACAAGCCCGCTTCTTTGCGGCTTCGTTCTTCGCCTCTTCCAAGCAACCGCCATCTCTGCTTCTCGGAGGCGAAGAAGCGGCTAATTCGCGCACAGCTCAGTAGAGCGCCAGCGGAGCGCTCCGGAGCGCCGCTTCAAGCCGAAAGACGCCGGGAAGCGGCACTTTCCTCCGGATAGCTCCGGAGCCGCGCTTCTGCTTCTCTAGTCATCTCTAGCTTAGCGAAAAGCTTTCCCACTCCATTTGGCAAGGGGAGAGCGTACCTGCACTGCACACTAACCGCGGTTTGCAAAGAAAGAGGATTTGCTGCACATTCCAAGGACACGGCTCTTTCCGAGGCAATCTGCAACCTGCTGTCAGATGGAAGTGCTCTCTGCCCTCTCCTGCCCAGCTCTAGGTACTAGCGGGCACTTTCCAGCCTGGCCGAGGCAAACAACCTCCAGAGATGTCACAGAGCATAAGTGGAGCACAGATGCTCAAAAGCAGCAAAGCTGAAGAGCCTGGCTCAGCTTCACTAGTGTGCAATTGACTGACTGCGAAAAACAAAGCAGCAGAGCACCGGGCTTCTGGCCGCTGTGAAGGCAATTGCCAAAACCAGGCAGCTGCTCCTTCCCAAGCACAGGCAGCTGCCTGTGTTCTTGCTTGTCGACAAACTCACCGCTGCCCTTCTTTTCAGCAGCTGCCACCGTCTTCTGTGCATCTCGGAGCCTCTGGCGACGAGCAAGACTTGCCAAGGTGGGACGCATCAGGACCAAGTCAAAACCCAGGCAAGTTGTCCTGGAACGCTTTCCATTCGCTTGCCGAGAGTGAATTCAAGAGGCAGGAGAGCGGCAGCCACCGTACTCCAGCAGTCGGAAGGCTTCGCACACAAGCCCGCTTCTTTGCGGCTTCGTTCTTCGCCTCTTCCAAGCAACCGCGATCTCTGCTTCTCGGAGGCGAAGAAGCGGCTAATTCGCGCACAGCTCAGTAGAGCGCCAGCGGAGCGCTCCGGAGCGCCGCTTCAAGCCGAAAGACGCCGGGAAGCGGCACTTTCCTCCGGATAGCCCCGGAGCCGCGCTTCTGCTTCTCTAGTCATCTCTAGCTTAGCGAAAAGCTTTCCCACTCCATTTGGCAAGGGGAGAGCGTACCTGCACTGCACACTAACCGCGGTTTGCAAAGAAAGAGGATTTGCTGCACATTCCAAGGACACGGCTCTTTCCGAGGCAATCTGCAACCTGCTGTCAGATGGAAGTGCTCTCTGCCCTCTCCTGCCCAGCTCTAGGTACTAGCGGGCACTTTCCAGCCTGGCCGAGGCAAACAACCTCGAGAGATGTCACAGAGCCTAAGTGGAGCACAGATGCTCAAAAGCAGCAAAGCTGAAGAGCCTGGCTCAGCTTCACTAGTGTGCAATTGACTGACTGCGAAAAACAAAGCAGCAGAGCACCGGGCTAGTGGGCGCTGTGAAGGCAATTGCCAAAACCAGGCAGCTGCTCCTTCCCAAGCACAGGCAGCTGCCTATGTTCTTGCTTGTCGACAAACTCACCGCTGCCCTTCTTTTCAGCAGCTGCCACCGTCTTCTGTGCATCTCGGAGCCTCTGGCGACGAGCAAGACTTGCCAAGGTGGGACGCATCAGGACCAAGTCAAAACCCAGGCAAGTTGTCCTGGAACGCTTTCCATTCGCTTGCCGAGAGTGAATTCAAGAGGCAGGAGAGCGGCAGCCACCGTCCTCCGGCAGTCGGAAGGCTTCGCACACAAGCCCGCTTCTTTGCGGCTTCGTTCTTCGCCTCTTCCAAGCAACCGCGATCTCTGCTTCTCGGAGGCGCAGAAGCGGCTAGTTCGCGCACAGCTCAGTAGAGCTCCAGCGGAGCACTCCGGAGCGCCTCTTCAAGCCGAAAGACGCCGGGAAGCGGCACTTTCCTCCGGATAGTTCCGGAGCCGCGCTTCTGCTTCTCTAGTCATCTCTATCTCAGCGAAAAACTTTCCCACTCCATTTGGCAAGGGGAGAGCGTACCTGCACTGCACACTAACCGCGGTTTGCAAAGAAAGAGGATTTGCTGCACATTCCAAGGACACGGCTCTTTCCGAGGCAATCTGCAACCTGCTGTCAGATGGAAGTGCTCTCTGCCCTCTCCTGCCCAGCTCTAGGTACTAGCGGGCACTTTCCAGCCTGGGCGAGGCAAACAACCTCGAGAGATGTCACAGAGCATAAGTGGAGCACAGATGCTCAAAAGCAGCAAAGCTGAAGAGCCTGGCTCAACTTCACTAGTGTGCAATTGACTGACTGCGAAAAACAAAGCAGCAGAGCACCGGGCTTCTGGGCGCTGTGAAGGCAATTGCCAAAACCAGGCAGCTGCTCCTTCCCAAGCACAGGCAGCTGCCTGTGTTCTTGCTTGTCGACAAACTCACCGCTGCCCTTCTTTTCAGCAGCTGCCACCGTCTTCTGTGCATCTCAGAGCCTCTGGCGACGAGCAAGACTTGCCAAGGTGGGACGCATCAGGACCAAGTCAAAACCCAGGCAAGTTGTCCTGGAACGCTTTCCATTCACTTGCCGAGAGTGAATTCAAGAGGCAGGAGAGCGGCAGCCACCGTCCTCCAGCAGTCGGAAGGCTTCGCACACAAGCCCGCTTCTTTGCGGCTTCGTTCTTCGCCTCTTCCAAGCAACCGCGATCTCTGCTTCTCGGAGGCGAAGAAGCGGCTAATTCGCGCACAGCTCAGTAGAGCGCCAGCGGAGCGCTCCGGAGCGCCGCTTCAAGCCGAAAGACGCCGGGAAGCGGCACTTTCCTCCGGATAGCTCCGGAGCCGCGCTTCTGCTTCTCTAGTCATCTCTAGCTTAGCGAAAAGCTTTCCCACTCCAGTTGGCAAGGGGAGAGCGTACCTGCACTGCACACTAACCGCGGTTTGCAAAGAAAGAGGATTTGCTGCACATTCCAAGGACACGGCTCTTTCCGAGGCAATCTGCAACCTGCCGTCAGATGGAAGTGCTCTCTGCCCTCTCCTGCCCAGCTCTAGGTACTAGCGGGCACTTTCCAGCCTGGCCGAGGCAAACAACCTCCAGAGATGTCACAGAGCATAAGTGGAGCACAGATGCTCAAAAGCAGCAAAGCTGAAGAGCCTGGCTCAGCTTGACTAGTGTGCAATTGACTGACTGCGAAAAACAAAGCAGCAGAGCACCGGGCTTCTGGGCGCTGTGAAGGCAATTGCCAAAACCAGGCAGCTGCTCCTTCCCAAGCACAGGCAGCTGCCTGTGTTCTTGCTTGTCGACAAACTCACCGCTGCCCTTCTTTTCAGCAGCTGCCACCGTCTTCTGTGCATCTCAGAGCCTCTGGCGACGAGCAAGACTTGCCAAGGTGGGAGGCATCAGGACCAAGTCAAAACCCAGGCAAGTTGTCCTGGAACGCTTTCCATTCACTTGCCGAGAGTGAATTCAACAGGCAGGAGAGCGGCAGCCACCGTCCTCCAGCAGTCGGAAGGCTTCGCACACAAGCCCGCTTCTTTGCGGCTTCGTTCTTCGCCTCTTCCAAGCAACCGCGATCTCTGCTTCTCGGAGGCGAAGAAGCGGCTAATTCGCGCACAGCTCAGTAGAGCGCCAGCGGAGCGCTCCGGAGCGCCGCTTCAAGCCGAAAGACGCCGGGAAGCGGCACTTTCCTCCGGATAGCCCCGGAGCCACGCTTCTGCTTCTCTAGTCATCTCTAGCTTAGCGAAAAGCTTTCCCACTCCATTTGGCAAGGGGAGAGCGTACCTGCACTGCACACTAACCGCGGTTTGCAAAGAAAGAGGATTTGCTGCACATTCCAAGGACACGGCTCTTTCCGAGGCAATCTGCAACCTGCCGTCAGATGGAAGTGCTCTCTGCCCTCTCCTGCCCAGCTCTAGGTACTAGCGGGCACTTTCCAGCCTGGGCGAGGCAAACAACCTCGAGAGATGTCACAGAGCATAAGTGGAGCACAGATGCTCAAAAGCAGCAAAGCTGAAGAGCCTGGCTCAGCTTCACTAGTGTGCAATTGACTGACTGCGAAAAACAAAGCAGCAGAGCACCGGGCTTCTGGCCGCTGTGAAGGCAATTGCCAAAACCAGGCAGCTGCTCCTTCCCAAGCACAGGCAGCTGCCTGTGTTCTTGCTTGTCGACAAACTCACCGCTGCCCTTCTTTTCAGCAGCTGCCACCGTCTTCTGTGCATCTCGGAGCCTCTGGCGACGAGCAAGACTTGCCAAGGTGGGACGCATCAGGACCAAGTCAAAACCCAGGCAAGTTGTCCTGGAACGCTTTCCATTCGCTTGCCGAGAGTGAATTCAACAGGCAGGAGAGCGGCAGCCACCGTCCTCCAGCAGTCGGAAGGCTTCGCACACAAGCCCGCTTCTTTGCGGCTTCGTTCTTCGCCTCTTCCAAGCAACCGCCATCTCTGCTTCTCGGAGGCGAAGAAGCGGCTAATTCGCGCACAGCTCAGTAGAGCGCCAGCGGAGCGCTCCGGAGCGCCGCTTCAAGCCGAAAGACGCCGGGAAGCGGCACTTTCCTCCGGATAGCTCCGGAGCCGCGCTTCTGCTTCTCTAGTCATCTCTAGCTTAGCGAAAAGCTTTCCCACTCCATTTGGCAAGGGGAGAGCGTACCTGCACTGCACACTAACCGCGGTTTGCAAAGAAAGAGGATTTGCTGCACATTCCAAGGACACGGCTCTTTCCGAGGCAATCTGCAACCTGCTGTCAGATGGAAGTGCTCTCTGCCCTCTCCTGCCCAGCTCTAGGTACTAGCGGGCACTTTCCAGCCTGGCCGAGGCAAACAACCTCCAGAGATGTCACAGAGCATAAGTGGAGCACAGATGCTCAAAAGCAGCAAAGCTGAAGAGCCTGGCTCAGCTTCACTAGTGTGCAATTGACTGACTGCGAAAAACAAAGCAGCAGAGCACCGGGCTTCTGGCCGCTGTGAAGGCAATTGCCAAAACCAGGCAGCTGCTCCTTCCCAAGCACAGGCAGCTGCCTGTGTTCTTGCTTGTCGACAAACTCACCGCTGCCCTTCTTTTCAGCAGCTGCCACCGTCTTCTGTGCATCTCGGAGCCTCTGGCGACGAGCAAGACTTGCCAAGGTGGGACGCATCAGGACCAAGTCAAAACCCAGGCAAGTTGTCCTGGAACGCTTTCCATTCGCTTGCCGAGAGTGAATTCAAGAGGCAGGAGAGCGGCAGCCACCGTACTCCAGCAGTCGGAAGGCTTCGCACACAAGCCCGCTTCTTTGCGGCTTCGTTCTTCGCCTCTTCCAAGCAACCGCGATCTCTGCTTCTCGGAGGCGAAGAAGCGGCTAATTCGCGCACAGCTCAGTAGAGCGCCAGCGGAGCGCTCCGGAGCGCCGCTTCAAGCCGAAAGACGCCGGGAAGCGGCACTTTCCTCCGGATAGCTCCGGAGCCGCGCTTCTGCTTCTCTAGTCATCTCTAGCTTAGCGAAAAGCTTTCCCACTCCATTTGGCAAGGGGAGAGCGTACCTGCACTGCACACTAACCGCGGTTTGCAAAGAAAGAGGATTTGCTGCACATTCCAAGGACACGGCTCTTTCCGAGGCAATCTGCAACCTGCTGTCAGATGGAAGTGCTCTCTGCCCTCTCCTGCCCAGCTCTAGGTACTAGCGGGCACTTTCCAGCCTGGCCGAGGCAAACAACCTCGAGAGATGTCACAGAGCCTAAGTGGAGCACAGATGCTCAAAAGCAGCAAAGCTGAAGAGCCTGGCTCAGCTTCACTAGTGTGCAATTGACTGACTGCGAAAAACAAAGCAGCAGAGCACCGGGCTAGTGGGCGCTGTGAAGGCAATTGCCAAAACCAGGCAGCTGCTCCTTCCCAAGCACAGGCAGCTGCCTATGTTCTTGCTTGTCGACAAACTCACCGCTGCCCTTCTTTTCAGCAGCTGCCACCGTCTTCTGTGCATCTCGGAGCCTCTGGCGACGAGCAAGACTTGCCAAGGTGGGACGCATCAGGACCAAGTCAAAACCCAGGCAAGTTGTCCTGGAACGCTTTCCATTCGCTTGCCGAGAGTGAATTCAAGAGGCAGGAGAGCGGCAGCCACCGTCCTCCGGCAGTCGGAAGGCTTCGCACACAAGCCCGCTTCTTTGCGGCTTCGTTCTTCGCCTCTTCCAAGCAACCGCGATCTCTGCTTCTCGGAGGCGCAGAAGCGGCTAGTTCGCGCACAGCTCAGTAGAGCTCCAGCGGAGCACTCCGGAGCGCCTCTTCAAGCCGAAAGACGCCGGGAAGCGGCACTTTCCTCCGGATAGCCCCGGAGCCGCGCTTCTGCTTCTCTAGTCATCTCTATCTCAGCGAAAAGCTTTCCCAATCCATTTGGCAAGGGGAGAGCGTACCTGCACTGCACACTAACCGCGGTTTGCAAAGAAAGAGGATTTGCTGCACATTCCAAGGACACGGCTCTTTCCGAGGCAATCTGCAACCTGCTGTCAGATGGAAGTGCTCTCTGCCCTCTCCTGCCCAGCTCTAGGTACTAGCGGGCACTTTCCAGCCTGGCCGAGGCAAACAACCTCGAGAGATGTCACAGAGCCTAAGTGGAGCACAGATGCTCAAAAGCAGCAAAGCTGAAGAGCCTGGCTCAGCTTCACTAGTGTGCAATTGACTGACTGCGAAAAACAAAGCAGCAGAGCACCGGGCTAGTGGGCGCTGTGAAGGCAATTGCCAAAACCAGGCAGCTGCTCCTTCCCAAGCACAGGCAGCTGCCTATGTTCTTGCTTGTCGACAAACTCACCGCTGCCCTTCTTTTCAGCAGCTGCCACCGTCTTCTGTGCATCTCGGAGCCTCTGGCGACGAGCAAGACTTGCCAAGGTGGGACGCATCAGGACCAAGTCAAAACCCAGGCAAGTTGTCCTGGAACGCTTTCCATTCGCTTGCCGAGAGTGAATTCAAGAGGCAGGAGAGCGGCAGCCACCGTCCTCCGGCAGTCGGAAGGCTTCGCACACAAGCCCGCTTCTTTGCGGCTTCGTTCTTCGCCTCTTCCAAGCAACCGCGATCTCTGCTTCTCGGAGGCGCAGAAGCGGCTAGTTCGCGCACAGCTCAGTAGAGCTCCAGCGGAGCACTCCGGAGCGCCTCTTCAAGCCGAAAGACGCCGGGAAGCGGCACTTTCCTCCGGATAGTTCCGGAGCCGCGCTTCTGCTTCTCTAGTCATCTCTATCTCAGCGAAAAGCTTTCCCACTCCATTTGGCAAGGGGAGAGCGTACCTGCACTGCACACTAACCGCGGTTTGCAAAGAAAGAGGATTTGCTGCACATTCCAAGGACACGGCTCTTTCCGAGGCAATCTGCAACCTGCTGTCAGATGGAAGTGCTCTCTGCCCTCTCCTGCCCAGCTCTAGGTACTAGCGGGCACTTTCCAGCCTGGCCGAGGCAAACAACCTCGAGAGATGTCACAGAGCCTAAGTGGAGCACAGATGCTCAAAAGCAGCAAAGCTGAAGAGCCTGGCTCAGCTTCACTAGTGTGCAATTGACTGACTGCGAAAAACAAAGCAGCAGAGCACCGGGCTAGTGGGCGCTGTGAAGGCAATTGCCAAAACCAGGCAGCTGCTCCTTCCCAAGCACAGGCAGCTGCCTATGTTCTTGCTTGTCGACAAACTCACCGCTGCCCTTCTTTTCAGCAGCTGCCACCGTCTTCTGTGCATCTCGGAGCCTCTGGCGACGAGCAAGACTTGCCAAGGTGGGACGCATCAGGACCAAGTACAAACCCAGGCAAGTTGTCCTGGAACGCTTTCCATTCGCTTGCCGAGAGTGAATTCAAGAGGTAGGAGAGCGGCAGCCACCGTCCTCCGGCAGTCGGAAGGCTTCGCACACAAGCCCGCTTCTTTGCGGCTTCGTTCTTCGCCTCTTCCAAGCAACCGCGATCTCTGTTTCTCGGAGGCGCAGAAGCGGCTAATTCGCGCACAGCTCAGCAGAGCGGCAGCAAAGCGCTCCGGAGCGCCGCTTCAAGCCGAAAGACGCCGGGAAGCGGCACTTTCCTCCGGATAGCTCCGGAGCCGCGCTTCTGCTTCTCTAGTCATCTCTAGCTTAGCGAAAAGCTTTCCCACTCCATTTGGCAAGGGGAGAGCGTACCTGCACTGCACACTAACCGCGGTTTGCAAAGAAAGAGGATTTGCTGCACATTCCAAGGACACGGCTCTTTCCGAGGCAATCTGCAACCTGCTGTCAGATGGAAGTGCTCTCTGCCCTCTCCTGCCCAGCTCTAGGTACTAGCGGGCACTTTCCAGCCTGGGCGAGGCAAACAACCTCGAGAGATGTCACAGAGCATAAGTGGAGCACAGATGCTCAAAAGCAGCAAAGCTGAAGAGCCTGGCTCAGCTTCACTAGTGTGCAATTGACTGACTGCGAAAAACAAAGCAGCAGAGCACCGGGCTTCTGGGCGCTGTGAAGGCAATTGCCAAAACCAGGCAGCTGCTCCTTCCCAAGCACAGGCAGCTGCCTATCTTCTTGCTTGTCGACAAACTCACCGCTGCCCTTCTTTTCAGCAGCTGCCACCGTCTTCTGTGCATCTCGGAGCCTCTGGCGACGAGCAAGACTTGCCAAGGTGGGACGCATCAGGACCAAGTCAAAACCCAGGCAAGTTGTCCTGGAACGCTTTCCATTCGCTTGCCGAGAGTGAATTCAAGAGGCAGGAGAGCGGCAGCCACCGTCCTCTGGCAGTCTGAAGGCTTCGCACACAAGCCCGCTTCTTTGCGGCTTCGTTCTTCGCCTCTTCCAAGCAACCGCGATCTCTGCTTCTCGGAGGCGAAGAAGCGGCTAATTCGCGCACAGCTCAGTAGAGCGGCAGCAAAGCGCTCCGGAGCGCCGCTTCAAGCCGAAAGACGCCGGGAAGCGGCACTTTCCTCCGGATAGCTCCGGAGCCGCGCTTCTGCTTCTCTAGTCATCTCTAGCTTAGCGAAAAGCTTTCCCACTCCATTTGGCAAGGGGAGAGCGTACCTGCACTGCACACTAACCGCGGTTTGCAAAGAAAGAGGATTTGCTGCACATTCCAAGGACACGGCTCTTTCCGAGGCAATCTGCAACCTGCTGTCAGATGGAAGTGCTCTCTGCCCTCTCCTGCCCAGCTCTAGGTACTAGCGGGCACTTTCCAGCCTGGCCGAGGCAAACAACCTCGAGAGATGTCACAGAGCCTAAGTGGAGCACAGATGCTCAAAAGCAGCAAAGCTGAAGAGCCTGGCTCAGCTTCACTAGTGTGCAATTGACTGACTGCGAAAAACAAAGCAGCAGAGCACCGGGCTTCTGGGCGCTGTGAAGGCAATTGCCAAAACCAGGCAGCTGCTCCTTCCCAAGCACAGGCAGCTGCCTATGTTCTTGCTTGTCGACAAACTCACCGCTGCCCTTCTTTTCAGCAGCTGCCACCGTCTTCTGTGCATCTCGGAGCCTCTGGCGACGAGCAAGACTTGCCAAGGTGGGACGCATCAGGACCAAGTACAAACCCAGGCAAGTTGTCCTGGAACGCTTTCCATTCGCTTGCCGAGAGTGAATTCAAGAGGCAGGAGAGCGGCAGCCACCGTCCTCCGGCAGTCGGAAGGCTTGGCACACAAGCCCGCTTCTTTGCGGCTTCGTTCTTCGCCACTTCCACGCAACCGCGATCTCTGCTTCTCGGAGGCGCAGAAGCGGCTAATTCGCGCACAGCTCAGCAGAGCGGCAGCAAAGCGCTCCGGAGCGCCGCTTCAAGCCGAAAGACGCCGGGAAGCGGCACTTTCCTCCGGATAGCTCCGGAGCCGCGCTTCTGCTTCTCTAGTCATCTCTAGCTTAGCGAAAAGCTTTCCCACTCCATTTGGCAAGGGGAGAGCGTACCTGCACTGCACACTAACCGCGGTTTGCAAAGAAAGAGGATTTGCTGCACATTCCAAGGACACGGCTCTTTCCGAGGCAATCTGCAACCTGCTGTCAGATGGAAGTGCTCTCTGCCCTCTCCTGCCCAGCTCTAGGTACTAGCGGGCACTTTCCAGCCTGGGCGAGGCAAACAACCTCGAGAGATGTCACAGAGCATAAGTGGAGCACAGATGCTCAAAAGCAGCAAAGCTGAAGAGCCTGGCTCAGCTTCACTAGTGTGCAATTGACTGACTGCGAAAAACAAAGCAGCAGAGCACCGGGCTTCTGGGCGCTGTGAAGGCAATTGCCAAAACCAGGCAGCTGCTCCTTCCCAAGCACAGGCAGCTGCCTATGTTCTTGCTTGTCGACAAACTCACCGCTGCCCTTCTTTTCAGCAGCTGCCACCGTCTTCTGTGCATCTCGGAGCCTCTGGCGACGAGCAAGACTTGCCAAGGTGGGACGCATCAGGACCAAGTCAAAACCCAGGCAAGTTGTCCTGGAACGCTTTCCATTCGCTTGCCGAGAGTGAATTCAAGAGGCAGGAGAGCGGCAGCCACCGTCCTCTGGCAGTCTGAAGGCTTCGCACACAAGCCCGCTTCTTTGCGGCTTCGTTCTTCGCCTCTTCCAAGCAACCGCGATCTCTGCTTCTCGGAGGCGAAGAAGCGGCTAATTCGCGCACAGCTCAGTAGAGCGGCAGCAAAGCGCTCCGGAGCGCCGCTTCAAGCCGAAAGACGCCGGGAAGCGGCACTTTCCTCCGGATAGCTCCGGAGCCGCGCTTCTGCTTCTCTAGTCATCTCTAGCTTAGCGAAAAGCTTTCCCACTCCATTTGGCAAGGGGAGAGCGTACCTGCACTGCACACTAACCGCGGTTTGCAAAGAAAGAGGATTTGCTGCACATTCCAAGGACACGGCTCTTTCCGAGGCAATCTGCAACCTGCTGTCAGATGGAAGTGCTCTCTGCCCTCTCCTGCCCAGCTCTAGGTACTAGCGGGCACTTGCCAGCCTGGCCGAGGCAAACAACCTCCAGAGATGTCACAGAGCATAAGTGGAGCACAGATGCTCAAAAGCAGCAAAGCTGAAGAGCCTGGCTCAACTTCACTAGTGTGCAATTGACTGACTGCGAAAAACAAAGCAGCAGAGCACCGGGCTTCTGGGCGCTGTGAAGGCAATTGCCAAAACCAGGCAGCTGCTCCTTGACGAGCAAGACTTGCCAAGGTGGGACGCATCAGGACCAAGTCAAAACCCAGGCAAGTTGTCCTGGAACGCTTTCCATTCACTTGCCGAGAGTGAATTCAAGAGGCAGGAGAGCGGCAGCCACCGTCCTCCAGCAGTCGGAAGGCTTCGCACACAAGCCCGCTTCTTTGCGGCTTCGTTCTTCGCCTCTTCCAAGCAACCGCGATCTCTGCTTCTCGGAGGCGCAGAAGCGGCTAATTCGCGCACAGCTCAGCAGAGCGGCAGCAAAGCGCTCCGGAGCGCCGCTTCAAGCCGAAAGACGCCGGGAAGCGGCACTTTCCTCCGGATAGCTCCGGAGCCGCGCTTCTGCTTCTCTAGTCATCTCTAGCTTAGCGAAAAGCTTTCCCACTCCATTTGGCAAGGGGAGAGCGTACCTGCACTGCACACTAACCGCGGTTTGCAAAGAAAGAGGATTTGCTGCACATTCCAAGGACACGGCTCTTTCCGAGGCAATCTGCAACCTGCTGTCAGATGGAAGTGCTCTCTGCCCTCTCCTGCCCAGCTCTAGGTACTAGCGGGCACTTTCCAGCCTGGCCGAGGCAAACAACCTCCAGAGATGTCACAGAGCATAAGTGGAGCACAGATGCTCAAAAGCAGCAAAGCTGAAGAGCCTGGCTCAGCTTCACTAGTGTGCAATTGACTGACTGCGAAAAACAAAGCAGCAGAGCACCGGGCTTCTGGGCGCTGTGAAGGCAATTGCCAAAACCAGGCAGCTGCTCCTTCCCAAGCACAGGCAGCTGCCTGTGTTCTTGCTTGTCGACAAACTCACCGCTGCCCTTCTTTTCAGCAGCTGCCACCGTCTTCTGTGCATCTCGGAGCCTCTGGCGACGAGCAAGACTTGCCAAGGTGGGACGCATCAGGACCAAGTCAAAACCCAGGCAAGTTGTCCTGGAACGCTTTCCATTCGCTTGCCGAGAGTGAATTCAAGAGGCAGGAGAGCGGCAGCCACCGTACTCCAGCAGTCGGAAGGCTTCGCACACAAGCCCGCTTCTTTGCGGCTTCGTTCTTCGCCTCTTCCAAGCAACCGCGATCTCTGCTTCTCGGAGGCGAAGAAGCGGCTAATTCGCGCACAGCTCAGTAGAGCGCCAGCGGAGCGCTCCGGAGCGCCGCTTCAAGCCGAAAGACGCCGGGAAGCGGCACTTTCCTCCGGATAGCCCCGGAGCCACGCTTCTGCTTCTCTAGTCATCTCTAGCTTAGCGAAAAGCTTTCCCACTCCATTTGGCAAGGGGAGAGCGTACCTGCACTGCACACTAACCGCGGTTTGCAAAGAAAGAGGATTTGCTGCACATTCCAAGGACACGGCTCTTTCCGAGGCAATCTGCAACCTGCTGTCAGATGGAAGTGCTCTCTGCCCTCTCCTGCCCAGCTCTAGGTACTAGCGGGCACTTTCCAGCCTGGCCGAGGCAAACAACCTCGAGAGATGTCACAGAGCCTAAGTGGAGCACAGATGCTCAAAAGCAGCAAAGCTGAAGAGCCTGGCTCAGCTTCACTAGTGTGCAATTGACTGACTGCGAAAAACAAAGCAGCAGAGCACCGGGCTAGTGGGCGCTGTGAAGGCAATTGCCAAAACCAGGCAGCTGCTCCTTCCCAAGCACAGGCAGCTGCCTATGTTCTTGCTTGTCGACAAACTCACCGCTGCCCTTCTTTTCAGCAGCTGCCACCGTCTTCTGTGCATCTCGGAGCCTCTGGCGACGAGCAAGACTTGCCAAGGTGGGACGCATCAGGACCAAGTCAAAACCCAGGCAAGTTGTCCTGGAACGCTTTCCATTCGCTTGCCGAGAGTGAATTCAAGAGGCAGGAGAGCGGCAGCCACCGTCCTCCGGCAGTCGGAAGGCTTCGCACACAAGCCCGCTTCTTTGCGGCTTCGTTCTTCGCCTCTTCCAAGCAACCGCGATCTCTGCTTCTCGGAGGCGCAGAAGCGGCTAGTTCGCGCACAGCTCAGTAGAGCTCCAGCGGAGCACTCCGGAGCGCCTCTTCAAGCCGAAAGACGCCGGGAAGCGGCACTTTCCTCCGGATAGCTCCGGAGCCGCGCTTCTGCTTCTCTAGTCATCTCTATCTCAGCGAAAAGCTTTCCCACTCCATTTGGCAAGGGGAGAGCGTACCTGCACTGCACACTAACCGCGGTTTGCAAAGAAAGAGGATTTGCTGCACATTCCAAGGACACGGCTCTTTCCGAGGCAATCTGCAACCTGCTGTCAGATGGAAGTGCTCTCTGCCCTCTCCTGCCCAGCTCTAGGTACTAGCGGGCACTTTCCAGCCTGGCCGAGGCAAACAACCTCGAGAGATGTCACAGAGCCTAAGTGGAGCACAGATGCTCAAAAGCAGCAAAGCTGAAGAGCCTGGCTCAGCTTCACTAGTGTGCAATTGACTGACTGCGAAAAACAAAGCAGCAGAGCACCGGGCTAGTGGGCGCTGTGAAGGCAATTGCCAAAACCAGGCAGCTGCTCCTTCCCAAGCACAGGCAGCTGCCTATGTTCTTGCTTGTCGACAAACTCACCGCTGCCCTTCTTTTCAGCAGCTGCCACCGTCTTCTGTGCATCTCGGAGCCTCTGGCGACGAGCAAGACTTGCCAAGGTGGGACGCATCAGGACCAAGTACAAACCCAGGCAAGTTGTCCTGGAACGCTTTCCATTCGCTTGCCGAGAGTGAATTCAAGAGGCAGGAGAGCGGCAGCCACCGTCCTCCGGCAGTCGGAAGGCTTCGCACACAAGCCCGCTTCTTTGCGGCTTCGTTCTTCGCCTCTTCCAAGCAACCGCGATCTCTGCTTCTCGGAGGCGCAGAAGCGGCTAATTCGCGCACAGCTCAGCAGAGCGGCAGCAAAGCGCTCCGGAGCGCCGCTTCAAGCCGAAAGACGCCGGGAAGCGGCACTTTCCTCCGGATAGCTCCGGAGCCGCGCTTCTGCTTCTCTAGTCATCTCTAGCTTAGCGAAAAGCTTTCCCACTCCATTTGGCAAGGGGAGAGCGTACCTGCACTGCACACTAACCGCGGTTTGCAAAGAAAGAGGATTTGCTGCACATTCCAAGGACACGGCTCTTTCCGAGGCAATCTGCAACCTGCTGTCAGATGGAAGTGCTCTCTGCCCTCTCCTGCCCAGCTCTAGGTACTAGCGGGCACTTTCCAGCCTGGGCGAGGCAAACAACCTCGAGAGATGTCACAGAGCATAAGTGGAGCACAGATGCTCAAAAGCAGCAAAGCTGAAGAGCCTGGCTCAGCTTCACTAGTGTGCAATTGACTGACTGCGAAAAACAAAGCAGCAGAGCACCGGGCTTCTGGGCGCTGTGAAGGCAATTGCCAAAACCAGGCAGCTGCTCCTTCCCAAGCACAGGCAGCTGCCTATCTTCTTGCTTGTCGACAAACTCACCGCTGCCCTTCTTTTCAGCAGCTGCCACCGTCTTCTGTGCATCTCGGAGCCTCTGGCGACGAGCAAGACTTGCCAAGGTGGGACGCATCAGGACCAAGTCAAAACCCAGGCAAGTTGTCCTGGAACGCTTTCCATTCGCTTGCCGAGAGTGAATTCAACAGGCAGGAGAGCGGCAGCCACCGTACTCCAGCAGTCGGAAGGCTTCGCACACAAGCCCGCTTCTTTGCGGCTTCGTTCTTCGCCTCTTCCAAGCAACCGCGATCTCTGCTTCTCGGAGGCGAAGAAGCGGCTAATTCGCGCACAGCTCAGTAGAGCGCCAGCGGAGCGCTCCGGAGCGCCGCTTCAAGCCGAAAGACGCCGGGAAGCGGCACTTTCCTCCGGATAGCCCCGGAGCCACGCTTCTGCTTCTCTAGTCATCTCTAGCTTAGCGAAAAGCTTTCCCACTCCATTTGGCAAGGGGAGAGCGTACCTGCACTGCACACTAACCGCGGTTTGCAAAGAAAGAGGATTTGCTGCACATTCCAAGGACACGGCTCTTTCCGAGGCAATCTGCAACCTGCTGTCAGATGGAAGTGCTCTCTGCCCTCTCCTGCCCAGCTCTAGGTACTAGCGGGCACTTTCCAGCCTGGCCGAGGCAAACAACCTCGAGAGATGTCACAGAGCCTAAGTGGAGCACAGATGCTCAAAAGCAGCAAAGCTGAAGAGCCTGGCTCAGCTTCACTAGTGTGCAATTGACTGACTGCGAAAAACAAAGCAGCAGAGCACCGGGCTTCTGGGCGCTGTGAAGGCAATTGCCAAAACCAGGCAGCTGCTCCTTCCCAAGCACAGGCAGCTGCCTATGTTCTTGCTTGTCGACAAACTCACCGCTGCCCTTCTTTTCAGCAGCTGCCACCGTCTTCTGTGCATCTCGGAGCCTCTGGCGACGAGCAAGACTTGCCAAGGTGGGACGCATCAGGACCAAGTACAAACCCAGGCAAGTTGTCCTGGAACGCTTTCCATTCGCTTGCCGAGAGTGAATTCAAGAGGCAGGAGAGCGGCAGCCACCGTCCTCCGGCAGTCGGAAGGCTTGGCACACAAGCCCGCTTCTTTGCGGCTTCGTTCTTCGCCACTTCCACGCAACCGCGATCTCTGCTTCTCGGAGGCGCAGAAGCGGCTAATTCGCGCACAGCTCAGCAGAGCGGCAGCAAAGCGCTCCGGAGCGCCGCTTCAAGCCGAAAGACGCCGGGAAGCGGCACTTTCCTCCGGATAGCTCCGGAGCCGCGCTTCTGCTTCTCTAGTCATCTCTAGCTTAGCGAAAAGCTTTCCCACTCCATTTGGCAAGGGGAGAGCGTACCTGCACTGCACACTAACCGCGGTTTGCAAAGAAAGAGGATTTGCTGCACATTCCAAGGACACGGCTCTTTCCGAGGCAATCTGCAACCTGCTGTCAGATGGAAGTGCTCTCTGCCCTCTCCTGCCCAGCTCTAGGTACTAGCGGGCACTTTCCAGCCTGGGCGAGGCAAACAACCTCGAGAGATGTCACAGAGCATAAGTGGAGCACAGATGCTCAAAAGCAGCAAAGCTGAAGAGCCTGGCTCAGCTTCACTAGTGTGCAATTGACTGACTGCGAAAAACAAAGCAGCAGAGCACCGGGCTTCTGGGCGCTGTGAAGGCAATTGCCAAAACCAGGCAGCTGCTCCTTCCCAAGCACAGGCAGCTGCCTATGTTCTTGCTTGTCGACAAACTCACCGCTGCCCTTCTTTTCAGCAGCTGCCACCGTCTTCTGTGCATCTCGGAGCCTCTGGCGACGAGCAAGACTTGCCAAGGTGGGACGCATCAGGACCAAGTCAAAACCCAGGCAAGTTGTCCTGGAACGCTTTCCATTCGCTTGCCGAGAGTGAATTCAAGAGGCAGGAGAGCGGCAGCCACCGTCCTCCGGCAGTCGGAAGGCTTCGCACACAAGCCCGCTTCTTTGCGGCTTCGTTCTTCGCCTCTTCCAAGCAACCGCGATCTCTGCTTCTCGGAGGCGAAGAAGCGGCTAATTCGCGCACAGCTCAGCAGAGCGGCAGCGCAGCGCTCCGGAGCGCCGCTTCAAGCCGAAAGACGCCGGGAAGCGGCACTTTCCTCCGGATAGCTCCGGAGCCGCGCTTCTGCTTCTCTAGTCATCTCTAGCTTAGCGAAAAGCTTTCCCACTCCAGTTGGCAAGGGGAGAGCGTACCTGCACTGCACACTAACCGCGGTTTGCAAAGAAAGAGGATTTGCTGCACATTCCAAGGACACGGCTCTTTCCGAGGCAATCTGCAACCTGCTGTCAGATGGAAGTGCTCTCTGCCCTCTCCTGCCCAGCTCTAGGTACTAGCGGGCACTTTCCAGCCTGGCCGAGGCAAACAACCTCGAGAGATGTCACAGAGCATAAGTGGAGCACAGATGCTCAAAAGCAGCAAAGCTGAAGAGCCTGGCTCAACTTCACTAGTGTGCAATTGACTGACTGCGAAAAACAAAGCAGCAGAGCACCGGGCTTCTGGGCGCTGTGAAGGCAATTGCCAAAACCAGGCAGCTGCTCCTTCCCAAGCACAGGCAGCTGCCTGTGTTCTTGCTTGTCGACAAACTCACCGCTGCCCTTCTTTTCAGCAGCTGCCACCGTCTTCTGTGCATCTCGGAGCCTCTGGCGACGAGCAAGACTTGCCAAGGTGGGAGGCATCAGGACCAAGTCAAAACCCAGGCAAGTTGTCCTGGAACGCTTTCCATTCGCTTGCCGAGAGTGAATTCAAGAGGCAGGAGAGCGGCAGCCACCGTCCTCCAGCAGTCGGAAGGCTTGGCACACAAGCCCGCTTCTTTGCGGCTTCGTTCTTCGCCTCTTCCAAGCAACCGCCATCTCTGCTTCTCGGAGGCGAAGAAGCGGCTAATTCGCGCACAGCTCAGTAGAGCGGCAGCGGAGCGCTCCGGAGCGCCGCTTCAAGCCGAAAGACGCCGGGAAGCGGCACTTTCCTCCGGATAGCCCCGGAGCCGCGCTTCTGCTTCTCTAGTCATCTCTAGCTTAGCGAAAAGCTTTCCCACTCCATTTGGCAAGGGGAGAGCGTACCTGCACTGCACACTAACCGCGGTTTGCAAAGAAAGAGGATTTGCTGCACATTCCAAGGACACGGCTCTTTCCGAGGCAATCTGCAACCTGCCGTCAGATGGAAGTGCTCTCTGCCCTCTCCTGCCCAGCTCTAGGTACTAGCGGGCACTTTCCAGCCTGGCCGAGGCAAACAACCTCCAGAGATGTCACAGAGCATAAGTGGAGCACAGATGCTCAAAAGCAGCAAAGCTGAAGAGCCTGGCTCAGCTTCACTAGTGTGCAATTGACTGACTGCGAAAAACAAAGCAGCAGAGCACCGGGCTTCTGGGCGCTGTGAAGGCAATTGCCAAAACCAGGCAGCTGCTCCTTCCCAAGCACAGGCAGCTGCCTGTGTTCTTGCTTGTCGACAAACTCACCGCTGCCCTTCTTTTCAGCAGCTGCCACCGTCTTCTGTGCATCTCGGAGCCTCTGGCGACGAGCAAGACTTGCCAAGGTGGGACGCATCAGGACCAAGTCAAAACCCAGGCAAGTTGTCCTGGAACGCTTTCCATTCGCTTGCCGAGAGTGAATTCAAGAGGCAGGAGAGCGGCAGCCACCGTCCTCCGGCAGTCGGAAGGCTTCGCACACAAGCCCGCTTCTTTGCGGCTTCGTTCTTCGCCTCTTCCAAGCAACCGCGATCTCTGCTTCTCGGAGGAGAAGAAGCGGCTAATTCGCGCACAGCTCAGTAGAGCGCCAGCGGAGCGCTCCGGAGCGCCGCTTCAAGCCGAAAGACGCCGGGAAGCGGCACTTTCCTCCGGATAGCTCCGGAGCCGCGCTTCTGCCTCTCTAGTCATCTCTAGCTTAGCGAAAAGCTTTCCCACTCCATTTGGCAAGGGGAGAGCGTACCTGCACTGCACACTAACCGCGGTTTGCAAAGAAAGAGGATTTGCTGCACATTCCAAGGACACGGCTCTTTCCGAGGCAATCTGCAACCTGCTGTCAGATGGAAGTGCTCTCTACCCTCTCCTGCCCAGCTCTAGGTACTAGCGGGCACTTTCCAGCCTGGGCGAGGCAAACAACCTCGAGAGATGTCACAGAGCATATATGGAGCAGAGATGCTCAAAAGCAGCAAAGCTGAAGAGCCTGGCTCAACTTCACTAGTGTGCAATTGACTGACTGCGAAAAACAAAGCAGCAGAGCACCGGGCTTCTGGGCGCTGTGAAGGCAAATGCCAAAACCAGGCAGCTGCTCCTTCCCAAGCACAGGCAGCTGCCTATGTTCTTGCTTGTCGACAAACTCACCGCTGCCCTTCTTTTCAGCAGCTGCCACCGTCTTCTGTGCATCTCGGAGCCTCTGGCGACGAGCAAGACTTGCCAAGGTGGGACGCATCAGGACCAAGTCAAAACCCAGGCAAGTTGTCCTGGAACGCTTTCCATTCGCTTGCCGAGAGTGAATTCAAGAGGCAGGAGAGCGGCAGCCACCGTCCTCCGGCAGTCGGAAGGCTTCGCACACAAGCCCGCTTCTTTGCGGCTTCGTTCTTCGCCTCTTCCAAGCAACCGCGATCTCTGCTTCTCGGAGGCGCAGAAGCGGCTAGTTCGCGCACAGCTCAGTAGAGCTCCAGCGGAGCACTCCGGAGCGCCTCTTCAAGCCGAAAGACGCCGGGAAGCGGCACTTTCCTCCGGATAGTTCCGGAGCCGCGCTTCTGCTTCTCTAGTCATCTCTATCTCAGCGAAAAGCTTTCCCACTCCATTTGGCAAGGGGAGAGCGTACCTGCACTGCACACTAACCGCGGTTTGCAAAGAAAGAGGATTTGCTGCACATTCCAAGGACACGGCTCTTTCCGAGGCAATCTGCAACCTGCTGTCAGATGGAAGTGCTCTCTACCCTCTCCTGCCCAGCTCTAGGTACTAGCGGGCACTTTCCAGCCTGGGCGAGGCAAACAACCTCGAGAGATGTCACAGAGCATATATGGAGCACAGATGCTCAAAAGCAGCAAAGCTGAAGAGCCTGGCTCAACTTCACTAGTGTGCAATTGACTGACTGCGAAAAACAAAGCAGCAGAGCACCGGGCTTCTGGGCGCTGTGAAGGCAAATGCCAAAACCAGGCAGCTGCTCCTTCCCAAGCACAGGCAGCTGCCTATGTTCTTGCTTGTCGACAAACTCACCGCTGCCCTTCTTTTCAGCAGCTGCCACCGTCTTCTGTGCATCTCGGAGCCTCTGGCGACGAGCAAGACTTGCCAAGGTGGGACGCATCAGGACCAAGTCAAAACCCAGGCAAGTTGTCCTGGAACGCTTTCCATTCGCTTGCCGAGAGTGAATTCAAGAGGCAGGAGAGCGGCAGCCACCGTCCTCCGGCAGTCGGAAGGCTTCGCACACAAGCCCGCTTCTTTGCGGCTTCGTTCTTCGCCTCTTCCAAGCAACCGCGATCTCTGCTTCTCGGAGGCGCAGAAGCGGCTAGTTCGCGCACAGCTCAGTAGAGCTCCAGCGGAGCACTCCGGAGCGCCTCTTCAAGCCGAAAGACGCCGGGAAGCGGCACTTTCCTCCGGATAGTTCCGGAGCCGCGCTTCTGCTTCTCTAGTCATCTCTATCTCAGCGAAAAGCTTTCCCACTCCATTTGGCAAGGGGAGAGCGTACCTGCACTGCACACTAACCGCGGTTTGCAAAGAAAGAGGATTTGCTGCACATTCCAAGGACACGGCTCTTTCCGAGGCAATCTGCAACCTGCTGTCAGATGGAAGTGCTCTCTGCCCTCTCCTGCCCAGCTCTAGGTACTAGCGGGCACTTTCCAGCCTGGCCGAGGCAAACAACCTCGAGAGATGTCACAGAGCCTAAGTGGAGCACAGATGCTCAAAAGCAGCAAAGCTGAAGAGCCTGGCTCAGCTTCACTAGTGTGCAATTGACTGACTGCGAAAAACAAAGCAGCAGAGCACCGGGCTAGTGGGCGCTGTGAAGGCAATTGCCAAAACCAGGCAGCTGCTCCTTCCCAAGCACAGGCAGCTGCCTATGTTCTTGCTTGTCGACAAACTCACCGCTGCCCTTCTTTTCAGCAGCTGCCACCGTCTTCTGTGCATCTCGGAGCCTCTGGCGACGAGCAAGACTTGCCAAGGTGGGACGCATCAGGACCAAGTACAAACCCAGGCAAGTTGTCCTGGAACGCTTTCCATTCGCTTGCCGAGAGTGAATTCAAGAGGCAGGAGAGCGGCAGCCACCGTCCTCCGGCAGTCGGAAGGCTTCGCACACAAGCCCGCTTCTTTGCGGCTTCGTTCTTCGCCTCTTCCAAGCAACCGCGATCTCTGTTTCTCGGAGGCGCAGAAGCGGCTAATTCGCGCACAGCTCAGCAGAGCGGCAGCAAAGCGCTCCGGAGCGCCGCTTCAAGCCGAAAGACGCCGGGAAGCGGCACTTTCCTCCGGATAGCTCCGGAGCCGCGCTTCTGCTTCTCTAGTCATCTCTAGCTTAGCGAAAAGCTTTCCCACTCCATTTGGCAAGGGGAGAGCGTACCTGCACTGCACACTAACCGCGGTTTGCAAAGAAAGAGGATTTGCTGCACATTCCAAGGACACGGCTCTTTCCGAGGCAATCTGCAACCTGCTGTCAGATGGAAGTGCTCTCTGCCCTCTCCTGCCCAGCTCTAGGTACTAGCGGGCACTTTCCAGCCTGGCCGAGGCAAACAACCTCGAGAGATGTCACAGAGCATAAGTGGAGCACAGATGCTCAAAAGCAGCAAAGCTGAAGAGCCTGGCTCAGCTTCACTAGTGTGCAATTGACTGACTGCGAAAAACAAAGCAGCAGAGCACCGGGCTTCTGGGCGCTGTGAAGGCAATTGCCAAAACCAGGCAGCTGCTCCTTCCCAAGCACAGGCAGCTGCCTATCTTCTTGCTTGTCGACAAACTCACCGCTGCCCTTCTTTTCAGCAGCTGCCACCGTCTTCTGTGCATCTCGGAGCCTCTGGCGACGAGCAAGACTTGCCAAGGTGGGACGCATCAGGACCAAGTCAAAACCCAGGCAAGTTGTCCTGGAACGCTTTCCATTCGCTTGCCGAGAGTGAATTCAACAGGCAGGAGAGCGGCAGCCACCGTCCTCTGGCAGTCGGAAGGCTTCGCACACAAGCCCGCTTCTTTGCGGCTTCGTTCTTCGCCTCTTCCAAGCAACCGCGATCTCTGCTTCTCGGAGGCGAAGAAGCGGCTAATTCGCGCACAGCTCAGTAGAGCGGCAGCAAAGCGCTCCGGAGCGCCGCTTCAAGCCGAAAGACGCCGGGAAGCGGCACTTTCCTCCGGATAGCTCCGGAGCCGCGCTTCTGCTTCTCTAGTCATCTCTAGCTTAGCGAAAAGCTTTCCCACTCCATTTGGCAAGGGGAGAGCGTACCTGCACTGCACACTAACCGCGGTTTGCAAAGAAAGAGGATTTGCTGCACATTCCAAGGACACGGCTCTTTCCGAGGCAATCTGCAACCTGCTGTCAGATGGAAGTGCTCTCTGCCCTCTCCTGCCCAGCTCTAGGTACTAGCGGGCACTTTCCAGCCTGGCCGAGGCAAACAACCTCGAGAGATGTCACAGAGCCTAAGTGGAGCACAGATGCTCAAAAGCAGCAAAGCTGAAGAGCCTGGCTCAGCTTCACTAGTGTGCAATTGACTGACTGCGAAAAACAAAGCAGCAGAGCACCGGGCTTCTGGGCGCTGTGAAGGCAATTGCCAAAACCAGGCAGCTGCTCCTTCCCAAGCACAGGCAGCTGCCTATGTTCTTGCTTGTCGACAAACTCACCGCTGCCCTTCTTTTCAGCAGCTGCCACCGTCTTCTGTGCATCTCGGAGCCTCTGGCGACGAGCAAGACTTGCCAAGGTGGGACGCATCAGGACCAAGTCAAAACCCAGGCAAGTTGTCCTGGAACGCTTTCCATTCGCTTGCCGAGAGTGAATTCAAGAGGCAGGAGAGCGGCAGCCACCGTCCTCCGGCAGTCGGAAGGCTTGGCACACAAGCCCGCTTCTTTGCGGCTTCGTTCTTCGCCACTTCCACGCAACCGCGATCTCTGCTTCTCGGAGGCGCAGAAGCGGCTAATTCGCGCACAGCTCAGCAGAGCGGCAGCAAAGCGCTCCGGAGCGCCGCTTCAAGCCGAAAGACGCCGGGAAGCGGCACTTTCCTCCGGATAGCTCCGGAGCCGCGCTTCTGCTTCTCTAGTCATCTCTAGCTTAGCGAAAAGCTTTCCCACTCCATTTGGCAAGGGGAGAGCGTACCTGCACTGCACACTAACCGCGGTTTGCAAAGAAAGAGGATTTGCTGCACATTCCAAGGACACGGCTCTTTCCGAGGCAATCTGCAACCTGCTGTCAGATGGAAGTGCTCTCTGCCCTCTCCTGCCCAGCTCTAGGTACTAGCGGGCACTTTCCAGCCTGGGCGAGGCAAACAACCTCGAGAGATGTCACAGAGCATAAGTGGAGCACAGATGCTCAAAAGCAGCAAAGCTGAAGAGCCTGGCTCAGCTTCACTAGTGTGCAATTGACTGACTGCGAAAAACAAAGCAGCAGAGCACCGGGCTTCTGGGCGCTGTGAAGGCAATTGCCAAAACCAGGCAGCTGCTCCTTCCCAAGCACAGGCAGCTGCCTATCTTCTTGCTTGTCGACAAACTCACCGCTGCCCTTCTTTTCAGCAGCTGCCACCGTCTTCTGTGCATCTCGGAGCCTCTGGCGACGAGCAAGACTTGCCAAGGTGGGACGCATCAGGACCAAGTCAAAACCCAGGCAAGTTGTCCTGGAACGCTTTCCATTCGCTTGCCGAGAGTGAATTCAAGAGGCAGGAGAGCGGCAGCCACCGTCCTCCGGCAGTCGGAAGGCTTCGCACACAAGCCCGCT
Source organism: Anomalospiza imberbis (assembly GCF_031753505.1). Classification (NCBI taxonomy): domain Eukaryota; kingdom Metazoa; phylum Chordata; class Aves; order Passeriformes; family Viduidae; genus Anomalospiza; species Anomalospiza imberbis. The sequence goes on from NW_027100114.1 coordinate 42,081, forward strand.
TCTTTGCGGCTTCGTTCTTCGCCTCTTCCAAGCAACTGCGATCTCTGCTTCTCGGAGGCGAAGAAGCGGCTAATTCGCGCACAGCTCAGTAGAGCGGCAGCGCAGCGCTCCGGAGCGCCGCTTCAAGCCGAAAGACGCCGGGAAGCGGCACTTTCCTCCGGATAGCTCCGGAGCCGCGCTTCTGCTTCTCTAGTCATCTCTAGCTTAGCGAAAAGCTTTCCCACTCCAGTTGGCAAGGGGAGAGCGTACCTGCACTGCACACTAACCGCGGTTTGCAAAGAAAGAGGATTTGCTGCACATTCCAAGGACACGGCTCTTTCCGAGGCAATCTGCAACCTGCTGTCAGATGGAAGTGCTCTCTGCCCTCTCCTGCCCAGCTCTAGGTACTAGCGGGCACTTTCCAGCCTGGCCGAGGCAAACAACCTCGAGAGATGTCACAGAGCATAAGTGGAGCACAGATGCTCAAAAGCAGCAAAGCTGAAGAGCCTGGCTCAACTTCACTAGTGTGCAATTGACTGACTGCGAAAAACAAAGCAGCAGAGCACCGGGCTTCTGGGCGCTGTGAAGGCAATTGCCAAAACCAGGCAGCTGCTCCTTCCCAAGCACAGGCAGCTGCCTGTGTTCTTGCTTGTCGACAAACTCACCGCTGCCCTTCTTTTCAGCAGCTGCCACCGTCTTCTGTGCATCTCGGAGCCTCTGGCGACGAGCAAGACTTGCCAAGGTGGGAGGCATCAGGACCAAGTCAAAACCCAGGCAAGTTGTCCTGGAACGCTTTCCATTCGCTTGCCGAGAGTGAATTCAACAGGCAGGAGAGCGGCAGCCACCGTCCTCCAGCAGTCGGAAGGCTTCGCACACAAGCCCGCTTCTTTGCGGCTTCGTTCTTCGCCTCTTCCAAGCAACCGCCATCTCTGCTTCTCGGAGGCGAAGAAGCGGCTAATTCGCGCACAGCTCAGTAGAGCGCCAGCGGAGCGCTCCGGAGCGCCGCTTCAAGCCGAAAGACGCCGGGAAGCGGCACTTTCCTCCGGATAGCCCCGGAGCCGCGCTTCTGCTTCTCTAGTCATCTCTAGCTTAGCGAAAAGCTTTCCCACTCCATTTGGCAAGGGGAGAGCGTACCTGCACTGCACACTAACCGCGGTTTGCAAAGAAAGAGGATTTGCTGCACATTCCAAGGACACGGCTCTTTCCGAGGCAATCTGCAACCTGCCGTCAGATGGAAGTGCTCTCTGCCCTCTCCTGCCCAGCTCTAGGTACTAGCGGGCACTTTCCAGCCTGGCCGAGGCAAACAACCTCCAGAGATGTCACAGAGCATAAGTGGAGCACAGATGCTCAAAAGCAGCAAAGCTGAAGAGCCTGGCTCAGCTTCACTAGTGTGCAATTGACTGACTGCGAAAAACAAAGCAGCAGAGCACCGGGCTTCTGGGCGCTGTGAAGGCAATTGCCAAAACCAGGCAGCTGCTCCTTCCCAAGCACAGGCAGCTGCCTGTGTTCTTGCTTGTCGACAAACTCACCGCTGCCCTTCTTTTCAGCAGCTGCCACCGTCTTCTGTGCATCTCGGAGCCTCTGGCGACGAGCAAGACTTGCCAAGGTGGGACGCATCAGGACCAAGTCAAAACCCAGGCAAGTTGTCCTGGAACGCTTTCCATTCGCTTGCCGAGAGTGAATTCAAGAGGCAGGAGAGCGGCAGCCACCGTCCTCCGGCAGTCGGAAGGCTTCGCACACAAGCCCGCTTCTTTGCGGCTTCGTTCTTCGCCTCTTCCAAGCAACCGCGATCTCTGCTTCTCGGAGGAGAAGAAGCGGCTAATTCGCGCACAGCTCAGTAGAGCGCCAGCGGAGCGCTCCGGAGCGCCGCTTCAAGCCGAAAGACGCCGGGAAGCGGCACTTTCCTCCGGATAGCTCCGGAGCCGCGCTTCTGCCTCTCTAGTCATCTCTAGCTTAGCGAAAAGCTTTCCCACTCCATTTGGCAAGGGGAGAGCGTACCTGCACTGCACACTAACCGCGGTTTGCAAAGAAAGAGGATTTGCTGCACATTCCAAGGACACGGCTCTTTCCGAGGCAATCTGCAACCTGCTGTCAGATGGAAGTGCTCTCTACCCTCTCCTGCCCAGCTCTAGGTACTAGCGGGCACTTTCCAGCCTGGCCGAGGCAAACAACCTCGAGAGATGTCACAGAGCATATATGGAGCAGAGATGCTCAAAAGCAGCAAAGCTGAAGAGCCTGGCTCAACTTCACTAGTGTGCAATTGACTGACTGCGAAAAACAAAGCAGCAGAGCACCGGGCTTCTGGGCGCTGTGAAGGCAAATGCCAAAACCAGGCAGCTGCTCCTTCCCAAGCACAGGCAGCTGCCTATGTTCTTGCTTGTCGACAAACTCACCGCTGCCCTTCTTTTCAGCAGCTGCCACCGTCTTCTGTGCATCTCGGAGCCTCTGGCGACGAGCAAGACTTGCCAAGGTGGGACGCATCAGGACCAAGTCAAAACCCAGGCAAGTTGTCCTGGAACGCTTTCCATTCGCTTGCCGAGAGTGAATTCAAGAGGCAGGAGAGCGGCAGCCACCGTCCTCCAGCAGTCGGAAGGCTTCGCACACAAGCCCGCTTCTTTGCGGCTTCGTTCTTCGCCTCTTCCAAGCAACCGCGATCTCTGCTTCTCGGAGGCGAAGAAGCGGCTAATTCGCGCACAGCTCAGTAGAGCGGCAGCGGAGCGCTCCGGAGCGCCGCTTCAAGCCGAAAGACGCCGGGAAGCGGCACTTTCCTCCGGATAGCTCCGGAGCCACGCTTCTGCTTCTCTAGTCATCTCTAGCTTAGCGAAAAGCTTTCCCACTCCATTTGGCAAGGGGAGAGCGTACCTGCACTGCACACTAACCGCGGTTTGCAAAGAAAGAGGATTTGCTGCACATTCCAAGGACACGGCTCTTTCCGAGGCAATCTGCAACCTGCCGTCAGATGGAAGTGCTCTCTACCCTCTCCTGCCCAGCTCTAGGTACTAGCGGGCACTTTCCAGCCTGGCCGAGGCAAACAACCTCGAGAGATGTCACAGAGCATAAGTGGAGCAGAGATGCTCAAAAGCAGCAAAGCTGAAGAGCCTGGCTCAACTTCACTAGTGTGCAATTGACTGACTGCGAAAAACAAAGCAGCAGAGCACCGGGCTTCTGGGCGCTGTGAAGGCAATTGCCAAAACCAGGCAGCTGCTCCTTCCCAAGCACAGGCAGCTGCCTATGTTCTTGCTTGTCGACAAACTCACCGCTGCCCTTCTTTTCAGCAGCTGCCACCGTCTTCTGTGCATCTCGGAGCCTCTGGCGACGAGCAAGACTTGCCAAGGTGGGACGCATCAGGACCAAGTACAAACCCAGGCAAGTTGTCCTGGAACGCTTTCCATTCGCTTGCCGAGAGTGAATTCAAGAGGCAGGAGAGCGGCAGCCACCGTCCTCCGGCAGTCGGAAGGCTTCGCACACAAGCCCGCTTCTTTGCGGCTTCGTTCTTCGCCTCTTCCAAGCAACCGCGATCTCTGTTTCTCGGAGGCGCAGAAGCGGCTAATTCGCGCACACAGCTCAGCAGAGCGCCAGCGGAGCGCTCCGGAGCGCCTCTTCAAGCCGAAAGACGCCGGGAAGAGGCACTTTCCTCCGGATAGCTCCGGAGCCGCGCTTCTGCTTCTCTAGTCATCTCTAGCTTAGCGAAAAGCTTTCCCACTCCATTTGGCAAGGGGAGAGCGTACCTGCACTGCACACTAACCGCGGTTTGCAAAGAAAGAGGATTTGCTGCACATTCCAAGGACACGGCTCTTTCCGAGGCAATCTGCAACCTGCTGTCAGATGGAAGTGCTCTCTGCCCTCTCCTGCCCAGCTCTAGGTACTAGCGGGCACTTTCCAGCCTGGGCGAGGCAAACAACCTCAAGAGATGTCACAGAGCCTAAGTGGAGCACAGATGCTCAAAAGCAGCAAAGCTGAAGAGCCTGGCTCAGCTTCACTAGTGTGCAATTGACTGACTGCGAAAAACAAAGCAGCAGAGCACCGGGCTTCTGGGCGCTGTGAAGGCAATTGCCAAAACCAGGCAGCTGCTCCTTCCCAAGCACAGGCAGCTGCCTATGTTCTTGCTTGTCGACAAACTCACCGCTGCCCTTCTTTTCAGCAGCTGCCACCGTCTTCTGTGCATCTCGGAGCCTCTGGCGACGAGCAAGACTTGCCAAGGTGGGACGCATCAGGACCAAGTCAAAACCCAGGCAAGTTGTCCTGGAACGCTTTCCATTCGCTTGCCGAGAGTGAATTCAACAGGCAGGAGAGCGGCAGCCACCGTCCTCCGGCAGTCGGAAGGCTTGGCACACAAGCCCGCTTCTTTGCGGCTTCGTTCTTCGCCTCTTCCAAGCAACCGCGATCTCTGCTTCTCGGAGGCGCAGAAGCGGCTAATTCGCGCACAGCTCAGCAGAGCGCCAGCGGAGCGCTCCGGAGCGCCTCTTCAAGCCGAAAGACGCCGGGAAGAGGCACTTTCCTCCGGATAGCTCCGGAGCCGCGCTTCTGCTTCTCTAGTCATCTCTAGCTTAGCGAAAAGCTTTCCCACTCCATTTGGCAAGGGGAGAGTGTACCTGCACTGCACACTAACCGCGGTTTGCAAAGAAAGAGGATTTGCTGCACATTCCAAGGACACGGCTCTTTCCGAGGCAATCTGCAACCTGCTGTCAGATGGAAGTGCTCTCTGCCCTCTCCTGCCCAGCTCTAGGTACTAGCGGGCACTTTCCAGCCTGGCCGAGGCAAACAACCTCGAGAGATGTCACAGAGCCTAAGTGGAGCACAGATGCTCAAAAGCAGCAAAGCTGAAGAGCCTGGCACAGCTTCACTAGTGTGCAATTGACTGACTGCGAAAAACAAAGCAGCAGAGCACCGGGCTTCTGGGCGCTGTGAAGGCAATTGCCAAAACCAGGCAGCTGCTCCTTCCCAAGCACAGGCAGCTGCCTATGTTCTTGCTTGTCGACAAACGCACCGCTGCCCTTCTTTTCAGCAGCTGCCACCGTCTTCTGTGCATCTCGGAGCCTCTGGCGACGAGCAAGACTTGCCAAGGTGGGACGCATCAGGACCAAGTCAAAACCCAGGCAAGTTGTCCTGGAACGCTTTCCATTCGCTTGCCGAGAGTGAATTCAAGAGGCAGGAGAGCGGCAGCCACCGTCCTCCGGCAGTCGGAAGGCTTCGCACACAAGCCCGCTTCTTTGCGGCTTCGTTCTTCGCCTCTTCCAAGCAACCGCGATCTCTGCTTCTCGGAGGCGCAGAAGCGGCTAATTCGCGCACAGCTCAGCAGAGCGCCAGCGGAGCGCTCCGGAGCGCCTCTTCAAGCCGAAAGACGCCGGGAAGAGGCACTTTCCTCCGGATAGCTCCGGAGCCGCGCTTCTGCTTCTCTAGTCATCTCTAGCTTAGCGAAAAGCTTTCCCACTCCATTTGGCAAGGGGAGAGTGTACCTACACTGCACACTAACCGCGGTTTGCAAAGAAAGAGGATTTGCTGCACATTCCAAGGACACGGCTCTTTCCGAGGCAATCTGCAACCTGCTGTCAGCTGGAAGTGCTCTCTGCCCTCTCCTGCCCAGCTCTAGGTACTAGCGGGCACTTTCCAGCCTGGCCGAGGCAAACAACCTCCAGAGATGTCACAGAGCATAAGTGGAGCACAGATGCTCAAAAGCAGCAAAGCTGAAGAGCCTGGCTCAGCTTCACTAGTGTGCAATTGACTGACTGCGAAAAACAAAGCAGCAGAGCACCGGGCTTCTGGGCGCTGTGAAGGCAATTGCCAAAACCAGGCAGCTGCTCCTTCCCAAGCACAGGCAGCTGCCTATGTTCTTGCTTGTCGACAAACTCACCGCTGCCCTTCTTTTCAGCAGCTGCCACCGTCTTCTGTGCATCTCGGAGCCTCTGGCGACGAGCAAGACTTGCCAAGGTGGGACGCATCAGGACCAAGTCAAAACCCAGGCAAGTTGTCCTGGAACGCTTTCCATTCGCTTGCCGAGAGTGAATTCAAGAGGCAGGAGAGCGGCAGCCACCGTCCTCCGGCAGTCGGAAGGCTTCGCACACAAGCCCGCTTCTTTGCGGCTTCGTTCTTCGCCTCTTCCAAGCAACCGCGATCTCTGCTTCTCGGAGGCGCAGAAGCGGCTAATTCGCGCACAGCTCAGCAGAGCGCCAGCGGAGCGCTCCGGAGCGCCTCTTCAAGCCGAAAGACGCCGGGAAGCGGCACTTTCCCTCCGGATAGCTCCGGAGCCGCGCTTCTGCTTCTCTAGTCATCTCTAGCTTAGCGAAAAGCTTTCCCACTCCATTTGGCAAGGGGAGAGTGTACCTACACTGCACACTAACCGCGGTTTGCAAAGAAAGAGGATTTGCTGCACATTCCAAGGACACGGCTCTTTCCGAGGCAATCTGCAACCTGCTGTCAGATGGAAGTGCTCTCTGCCCTCTCCTGCCCAGCTCTAGGTACTAGCGGGCACTTTCCAGCCTGGCCGAGGCAAACAACCTCGAGAGATGTCACAGAGCCTAAGTGGAGCACAGATGCTCAAAAGCAGCAAAGCTGAAGAGCCTGGCACAGCTTCACTAGTGTGCAATTGACTGACTGCGAAAAACAAAGCAGCAGAGCACCGGGCTTCTGGGCGCTGTGAAGGCAATTGCCAAAACCAGGCAGCTGCTCCTTCCCAAGCACAGGCAGCTGCCTATGTTCTTGCTTGTCGACAAACGCACCGCTGCCCTTCTTTTCAGCAGCTGCCACCGTCTTCTGTGCATCTCGGAGCCTCTGGCGACGAGCAAGACTTGCCAAGGTGGGACGCATCAGGACCAAGTCAAAACGCAGGCAAGTTGTCCTGGAACGCTTTCCATTCGCTTGCCGAGAGTGAATTCAAGAGGCAGGAGAGCGGCAGCCACCGTCCTCCGGCAGTCGGAAGGCTTCGCACACAAGCCCGCTTCTTTGCGGCTTCGTTCTTCGCCTCTTCCAAGCAACCGCGATCTCTGCTTCTCGGAGGCGCAGAAGCGGCTAATTCGCGCACAGCTCAGCAGAGCGCCAGCGGAGCACTCCGGAGCGCCTCTTCAAGCCGAAAGACGCCGGGAAGAGGCACTTTCCTCCGGATAGCTCCGGAGCCGCGCTTCTGCTTCTCTAGTCATCTCTAGCTTAGCGAAAAGCTTTCCCACTCCATTTGGCAAGGGGAGAGTGTACCTACACTGCACACTAACCGCGGTTTGCAAAGAAAGAGGATTTGCTGCACATTCCAAGGACACGGCTCTTTCCGAGGCAATCTGCAACCTGCTGTCTGGAAGTGCTCTCTGCCCTCTCCTGCCCAGCTCTAGGTACTAGCGGGCACTTTCCAGCCTGGCCGAGGCAAACAACCTCGAGAGATGTCACAGAGCCTAAGTGGAGCACAGATGCTCAAAAGCAGCAAAGCTGAAGAGCCTGGCACAGCTTCACTAGTGTGCAATTGACTGACTGCGAAAAACAAAGCAGCAGAGCACCGGGCTTCTGGGCGCTGTGAAGGCAATTGCCAAAACCAGGCAGCTGCTCCTTCCCAAGCACAGGCAGCTGCCTATGTTCTTGCTTGTCGACAAACGCACCGCTGCCCTTCTTTTCAGCAGCTGCCACCGTCTTCTGTGCATCTCGGAGCCTCTGGCGACGAGCAAGACTTGCCAAGGTGGGACGCATCAGGACCAAGTCAAAACGCAGGCAAGTTGTCCTGGAACGCTTTCCATTCGCTTGCCGAGAGTGAATTCAAGAGGCAGGAGAGCGGCAGCCACCGTCCTCCGGCAGTCGGAAGGCTTCGCACACAAGCCCGCTTCTTTGCGGCTTCGTTCTTCGCCTCTTCCACGCAACCGCGATCTCTGCCTCTCGGAGGCGCAGAAGCGGCTAATTCGCGCACAGCTCAGCAGAGCGCCAGCGGAGCGCTCCGGAGCGCCTCTTCAAGCCGAAAGACGCCGGGAAGAGGCACTTTCCTCCGGATAGCTCCGGAGCCGCGCTTCTGCTTCTCTAGTCATCTCTAGCTTAGCGAAAAGCTTTCCCACTCCATTTGGCAAGGGGAGAGCGTACCTGCACTGCACACTAACCGCGGTTTGCAAAGAAAGAGGATTTGCTGCACATTCCAAGGACACGGCTCTTTCCGAGGCAATCTGCAACCTGCTGTCAGATGGAAGTGCTCTCTGCCCTCTCCTGCCCAGCTCTAGGTACTAGCGGGCACTTTCCAGCCTGGCCGAGGCAAACAACCTCGAGAGATGTCACAGAGCCTAAGTGGAGCACAGATGCTCAAAAGCAGCAAAGCTGAAGAGCCTGGCACAGCTTCACTAGTGTGCAATTGACTGACTGCGAAAAACAAAGCAGCAGAGCACCGGGCTTCTGGGCGCTGTGAAGGCAATTGCCAAAACCAGGCAGCTGCTCCTTCCCAAGCACAGGCAGCTGCCTATGTTCTTGCTTGTCGACAAACGCACCGCTGCCCTTCTTTTCAGCAGCTGCCACCGTCTTCTGTGCATCTCGGAGCCTCTGGCGACGAGCAAGACTTGCCAAGGTGGGAGGCATCAGGACCAAGTCAAAACCCAGGCAAGTTGTCCTGGAACGCTTTCCATTCGCTTGCCGAGAGTGAATTCAACAGGCAGGAGAGCGGCAGCCACCGTCCTCCGGCAGTCGGAAGGCTTCGCACACAAGCCCGCTTCTTTGCGGCTTCGTTCTTCGCCTCTTCCAAGCAACCGCGATCTCTGCTTCTCGGAGGCGCAGAAGCGGCTAATTCGCGCACAGCTCAGCAGAGCGCCAGCGGAGCACTCCGGAGCGCCTCTTCAAGCCGAAAGACGCCGGGAAGAGGCACTTTCCTCCGGATAGCTCCGGAGCCGCGCTTCTGCTTCTCTAGTCATCTCTAGCTTAGCGAAAAGCTTTCCCACTCCATTTGGCAAGGGGAGAGTGTACCTACACTGCACACTAACCGCGGTTTGCAAAGAAAGAGGATTTGCTGCACATTCCAAGGACACGGCTCTTTCCGAGGCAATCTGCAACCTGCTGTCAGCTGGAAGTGCTCTCTGCCCTCTCCTGCCCAGCTCTAGGTACTAGCGGGCACTTTCCAGCCTGGCCGAGGCAAACAACCTCGAGAGATGTCACAGAGCCTAAGTGGAGCACAGATGCTCAAAAGCAGCAAAGCTGAAGAGCCTGGCACAGCTTCACTAGTGTGCAATTGACTGACTGCGAAAAACAAAGCAGCAGAGCACCGGGCTTCTGGGCGCTGTGAAGGCAATTGCCAAAACCAGGCAGCTGCTCCTTCCCAAGCACAGGCAGCTGCCTATGTTCTTGCTTGTCGACAAACGCACCGCTGCCCTTCTTTTCAGCAGCTGCCACCGTCTTCTGTGCATCTCGGAGCCTCTGGCGACGAGCAAGACTTGCCAAGGTGGGACGCATCAGGACCAAGTCAAAACCCAGGCAAGTTGTCCTGGAACGCTTTCCATTCGCTTGCCGAGAGTGAATTCAAGAGGCAGGAGAGCGGCAGCCACCGTCCTCCGGCAGTCGGAAGGCTTCGCACACAAGCCCGCTTCTTTGCGGCTTCGTTCTTCGCCTCTTCCAAGCAACCGCGATCTCTGCCTCTCGGAGGCGCAGAAGCGGCTAATTCGCGCACAGCTCAGCAGAGCGCCAGCGGAGCGCTCCGGAGCGCCTCTTCAAGCCGAAAGACGCCGGGAAGAGGCACTTTCCTCCGGATAGCTCCGGAGCCGCGCTTCTGCTTCTCTAGTCATCTCTAGCTTAGCGAAAAGCTTTCCCACTCCATTTGGCAAGGGGAGAGCGTACCTGCACTGCACACTAACCGCGGTTTGCAAAGAAAGAGGATTTGCTGCACATTCCAAGGACACGGCTCTTTCCGAGGCAATCTGCAACCTGCTGTCAGATGGAAGTGCTCTCTGCCCTCTCCTGCCCAGCTCTAGGTACTAGCGGGCACTTTCCAGCCTGGGCGAGGCAAACAACCTCGAGAGATGTCACAGAGCCTAAGTGGAGCACAGATGCTCAAAAGCAGCAAAGCTGAAGAGCCTGGCTCAGCTTCACTAGTGTGCAATTGACTGACTGCGAAAAACAAAGCAGCAGAGCACCGGGCTTCTGGGCGCTGTGAAGGCAATTGCCAAAACCAGGCAGCTGCTCCTTCCCAAGCACAGGCAGCTGCCTATGTTCTTGCTTGTCGACAAAACTCACCGCTGCCCTTCTTTTCAGCAGCTGCCACCGTCTTCTGTGCATCTCGGAGCCTCTGGCGACGAGCAAGACTTGCCAAGGTGGGACGCATCAGGACCAAGTCAAAACCCAGGCAAGTTGTCCTGGAACGCTTTCCATTCGCTTGCCGAGAGTGAATTCAAGAGGCAGGAGAGCGGCAGCCACCGTCCTCCGGCAGTCGGAAGGCTTCGCACACAAGCCCGCTTCTTTGCGGCTTCGTTCTTCGCCTCTTCCAAGCAACCGCGATCTCTGCTTCTCGGAGGCGAAGAAGCGGCTAATTCGCGCACAGCTCAGCAGAGCGCCAGCGGAGCGCTCCGGAGCGCCTCTTCAAGCCGAAAGACGCCGGGAAGAGGCACTTTCCTCCGGATAGCTCCGGAGCCGCGCTTCTGCTTCTCTAGTCATCTCTAGCTTAGCGAAAAGCTTTCCCACTCCATTTGGCAAGGGGAGAGTGTACCTACACTGCACACTAACCGCGGTTTGCAAAGAAAGAGGATTTGCTGCACATTCCAAGGACACGGCTCTTTCCGAGGCAATCTGCAACCTGCTGTCAGATGGAAGTGCTCTCTGCCCTCTCCTGCCCAGCTCTAGGTACTAGCGGGCACTTTCCAGCCTGGCCGAGGCAAACAACCTCCAGAGATGTCACAGAGCCTAAGTGGAGCACAGATGCTCAAAAGCAGCAAAGCTGAAGAGCCTGGCTCAGCTTCACTAGTGTGCAATTGACTGACTGCGAAAAACAAAGCAGCAGAGCACCGGGCTTCTGGGCGCTGTGAAGGCAATTGCCAAAACCAGGCAGCTGCTCCTTCCCAAGCACAGGCAGCTGCCTATCTTCTTGCTTGTCGACAAACTCACCGCTGCCCTTCTTTTCAGCAGCTGCCACCGTCTTCTGTGCATCTCGGAGCCTCTGGCGACGAGCAAGACTTGCCAAGGTGGGACGCATCAGGACCAAGTCAAAACCCAGGCAAGTTGTCCTGGAACGCTTTCCATTCGCTTGCCGAGAGTGAATTCAAGAGGCAGGAGAGCGGCAGCCACCGTCCTCCGGCAGTCGGAAGGCTTCGCACACAAGCCCGCTTCTTTGCGGCTTCGTTCTTCGCCTCTTCCAAGCAACCGCGATCTCTGCTTCTCGGAGGCGCAGAAGCGGCTAATTCGCGCACAGCTCAGCAGAGCGCCAGCGGAGCGCTCCGGAGCGCCTCTTCAAGCCGAAAGACGCCGGGAAGCGGCACTTTCCTCCGGATAGCTCCGGAGCCGCGCTTCTGCTTCTCTAGTCATCTCTAGCTTAGCGAAAAGCTTTCCCACTCCATTTGGCAAGGGGAGAGTGTACCTACACTGCACACTAACCGCGGTTTGCAAAGAAAGAGGATTTGCTGCACATTCCAAGGACACGGCTCTTTCCGAGGCAATCTGCAACCTGCTGTCAGATGGAAGTGCTCTCTGCCCTCTCCTGCCCAGCTCTAGGTACTAGCGGGCACTTTCCAGCCTGGCCGAGGCAAACAACCTCGAGAGATGTCACAGAGCCTAAGTGGAGCACAGATGCTCAAAAGCAGCAAAGCTGAAGAGCCTGGCACAGCTTCACTAGTGTGCAATTGACTGACTGCGAAAAACAAAGCAGCAGAGCACCGGGCTTCTGGGCGCTGTGAAGGCAATTGCCAAAACCAGGCAGCTGCTCCTTCCCAAGCACAGGCAGCTGCCTATGTTCTTGCTTGTCGACAAACGCACCCGCTGCCCTTCTTTTCAGCAGCTGCCACCGTCTTCTGTGCATCTCGGAGCCTCTGGCGACGAGCAAGACTTGCCAAGGTGGGACGCATCAGGACCAAGTCAAAACGCAGGCAAGTTGTCCTGGAACGCTTTCCATTCGCTTGCCGAGAGTGAATTCAACAGGCAGGAGAGCGGCAGCCACCGTCCTCCGGCAGTCGGAAGGCTTCGCACACAAGCCCGCTTCTTTGCGGCTTCGTTCTTCGCCTCTTCCAAGCAACCGCGATCTCTGCTTCTCGGAGGCGCAGAAGCGGCTAATTCGCGCACAGCTCAGCAGAGCGCCAGCGGAGCACTCCGGAGCGCCTCTTCAAGCCGAAAGACGCCGGGAAGAGGCACTTTCCTCCGGATAGCTCCGGAGCCGCGCTTCTGCTTCTCTAGTCATCTCTAGCTTAGCGAAAAGCTTTCCCACTCCATTTGGCAAGGGGAGAGCGTACCTGCACTGCACACTAACCGCGGTTTGCAAAGAAAGAGGATTTGCTGCACATTCCAAGGACACGGCTCTTTCCGAGGCAATCTGCAACCTGCTGTCAGCTGGAAGTGCTCTCTGCCCTCTCCTGCCCAGCTCTAGGTACTAGCGGGCACTTTCCAGCCTGGCCGAGGCAAACAACCTCGAGAGATGTCACAGAGCCTAAGTGGAGCACAGATGCTCAAAAGCAGCAAAGCTGAAGAGCCTGGCACAGCTTCACTAGTGTGCAATTGACTGACTGCGAAAAACAAAGCAGCAGAGCACCGGGCTTCTGGGCGCTGTGAAGGCAATTGCCAAAACCAGGCAGCTGCTCCTTCCCAAGCACAGGCAGCTGCCTATGTTCTTGCTTGTCGACAAACGCACCGCTGCCCTTCTTTTCAGCAGCTGCCACCGTCTTCTGTGCATCTCGGAGCCTCTGGCGACGAGCAAGACTTGCCAAGGTGGGACGCATCAGGACCAAGTCAAAACGCAGGCAAGTTGTCCTGGAACGCTTTCCATTCGCTTGCCGAGAGTGAATTCAACAGGCAGGAGAGCGGCAGCCACCGTCCTCCGGCAGTCGGAAGGCTTGGCACACAAGCCCGCTTCTTTGCGGCTTCGTTCTTCGCCTCTTCCAAGCAACCGCGATCTCTGCTTCTCGGAGGCGCAGAAGCGGCTAATTCGCGCACAGCTCAGCAGAGCGCCAGCGGAGCACTCCGGAGCGCCTCTTCAAGCCGAAAGACGCCGGGAAGAGGCACTTTCCTCCGGATAGCTCCGGAGCCGCGCTTCTGCTTCTCTAGTCATCTCTAGCTTAGCGAAAAGCTTTCCCACTCCATTTGGCAAGGGGAGAGTGTACCTACACTGCACACTAACCGCGGTTTGCAAAGAAAGAGGATTTGCTGCACATTCCAAGGACACGGCTCTTTCCGAGGCAATCTGCAACCTGCTGTCAGCTGGAAGTGCTCTCTGCCCTCTCCTGCCCAGCTCTAGGTACTAGCGGGCACTTTCCAGCCTGGCCGAGGCAAACAACCTCGAGAGATGTCACAGAGCCTAAGTGGAGCACAGATGCTCAAAAGCAGCAAAGCTGAAGAGCCTGGCACAGCTTCACTAGTGTGCAATTGACTGACTGCGAAAAACAAAGCAGCAGAGCACCGGGCTTCTGGGCGCTGTGAAGGCAATTGCCAAAACCAGGCAGCTGCTCCTTCCCAAGCACAGGCAGCTGCCTATGTTCTTGCTTGTCGACAAACTCACCGCTGCCCTTCTTTTCAGCAGCTGCCACCGTCTTCTGTGCATCTCGGAGCCTCTGGCGACGGCAAGATTTGCCAAGGTGGGACGCATCAGGACCAAGTCAAAACCCAGGCAAGTTGTCCTGGAACACTTTCCATTCGCTTGCCGAGAGTGAATTCAAGAGGCAGGAGAGCGGCAGCCACCGTCCTCCGGCAGTCGGAAGGCTTCGCACACAAGCCCGCTCTTTGCGGCTTCGTTCTTCGCCTCTTCCAAGCAACCGCGATCTCTGCCTCTCGGAGGCGCAGAAGCGGCTAATTCGCGCACAGCTCAGCAGAGCGCCAGCGGAGCGCTCCGGAGCGCCTCTTCAAGCCGAAAGACGCCGGGAAGAGGCACTTTCCTCCGGATAGCTCCGGAGCCGCGCTTCTGCTTCTCTAGTCATCTCTAGCTTAGCGAAAAGCTTTCCCACTCCATTTGGCAAGGGGAGAGCGTACCTGCACTGCACACTAACCGCGGTTTGCAAAGAAAGAGGATTTGCTGCACATTCCAAGGACACGGCTCTTTCCGAGGCAATCTGCAACCTGCTGTCAGATGGAAGTGCTCTCTGCCCTCTCCTGCCCAGCTCTAGGTACTAGCGGGCACTTTCAGCCTGGCCGAGGCAAACAACCTCGAGAGATGTCACAGAGCCTAAGTGGAGCACAGATGCTCAAAAGCAGCAAAGCTGAAGAGCCTGGCTCAGCTTCACTAGTGTGCAATTGACTGACTGCGAAAAACAAAGCAGCAGAGCACCGGGCTTCTGGGCGCTGTGAAGGCAATTGCCAAAACCAGGCAGCTGCTCCTTCCCAAGCACAGGCAGCTGCCTATCTTCTTGCTTGTCGACAAACTCACCGCTGCCCTTCTTTTCAGCAGCTGCCACCGTCTTCTGTGCATCTCGGAGCCTCTGGCGACGAGCAAGACTTGCCAAGGTGGGGACGCATCAGGACCAAGTCAAAACCCAGGCAAGTTGTCCTGGAACGCTTTCCATTCGCTTGCCGAGAGTGAATTCAAGAGGCAGGAGAGCGGCAGCCACCGTCCTCCGGCAGTCGGAAGGCTTCGCACACAAGCCCGCTTCTTTGCGGCTTCGTTCTTCGCCTCTTCCAAGCAACCGCGATCTCTGCTTCTCGGAGGCGCAGAAGCGGCTAATTCGCGCACAGCTCAGCAGAGCGCCAGCGGAGCACTCCGGAGCGCCTCTTCAAGCCGAAAGACGCCGGGAAGAGGCACTTTCCTCCGGATAGCTCCGGAGCCGCGCTTCTGCTTCTCTAGTCATCTCTAGCTTAGCGAAAAGCTTTCCCACTCCATTTGGCAAGGGGAGAGTGTACCTACACTGCACACTAACCGCGGTTTGCAAAGAAAGAGGATTTGCTGCACATTCCAAGGACACGGCTCTTTCCGAGGCAATCTGCAACCTGCTGTCAGATGGAAGTGCTCTCTGCCCTCTCCTGCCCAGCTCTAGGTACTAGCGGGCACTTTCCAGCCTGGCCGAGGCAAACAACCTCGAGAGATGTCACAGAGCCTAAGTGGAGCACAGATGCTCAAAAGCAGCAAAGCTGAAGAGCCTGGCACAGCTTCACTAGTGTGCAATTGACTGACTGCGAAAAACAAAGCAGCAGAGCACCGGGCTTCTGGGCGCTGTGAAGGCAATTGCCAAAACCAGGCAGCTGCTCCTTCCCAAGCACAGGCAGCTGCCTATGTTCTTGCTTGTCGACAAACGCACCGCTGCCCTTCTTTTCAGCAGCTGCCACCGTCTTCTGTGCATCTCGGAGCCTCTGGCGACGAGCAAGACTTGCCAAGGTGGGACGCATCAGGACCAAGTCAAAACGCAGGCAAGTTGTCCTGGAACGCTTTCCATTCGCTTGCCGAGAGTGAATTCAAGAGGCAGGAGAGCGGCAGCCACCGTCCTCCGGCAGTCGGAAGGCTTCGCACACAAGCCCGCTTCTTTGCGGCTTCGTTCTTCGCCTCTTCCAAGCAACCGCGATCTCTGCTTCTCGGAGGCGCAGAAGCGGCTAATTCGCGCACAGCTCAGCAGAGCGCCAGCGGAACACTCCGGAGCGCCTCTTCAAGCCGAAAGACGCCGGGAAGAGGCACTTTCCTCCGGATAGCTCCGGAGCCGCGCTTCTGCTTCTCTAGTCATCTCTAGCTTAGCGAAAAGCTTTCCCACTCCATTTGGCAAGGGGAGAGTGTACCTACACTGCACACTAACCGCGGTTTGCAAAGAAAGAGGATTTGCTGCACATTCCAAGGACACGGCTCTTTCCGAGGCAATCTGCAACCTGCTGTCAGCTGGAAGTGCTCTCTGCCCTCTCCTGCCCAGCTCTAGGTACTAGCGGGCACTTTCCAGCCTGGCCGAGGCAAACCACCTCCAGAGATGTCACAGAGCATAAGTGGAGCACAGATGCTCAAAAGCAGCAAAGCTGAAGAGCCTGGCACAGCTTCACTAGTGTGCAATTGACTGACTGCGAAAAACAAAGCAGCAGAGCACCGGGCTTCTGGGCGCTGTGAAGGCAATTGCCAAAACCAGGCAGCTGCTCCTTCCCAAGCACAGGCAGCTGCCTATGTTCTTGCTTGTCGACAAACTCACCGCTGCCCTTCTTTTCAGCAGCTGCCACCGTCTTCTGTGCATCTCGGAGCCTCTGGCGACGAGCAAGACTTGCCAAGGTGGGACGCATCAGGACCAAGTCAAAACCCAGGCAAGTTGTCCTGGAACGCTTTCCATTCGCTTGCCGAGAGTGAATTCAAGAGGCAGGAGAGCGGCAGCCACCGTCCTCCGGCAGTCGGAAGGCTTCGCACACAAGCCCGCTTCTTTGCGGCTTCGTTCTTCGCCTCTTCCAAGCAACCGCGATCTCTGCTTCTCGGAGGCGAAGAAGCGGCTAGTTCGCGCACAGCTCAGTAGAGCGGCAGCGGAGCGCTCCGGAGCGCCGCTTCAAGCCGAAAGACGCCGGGAAGCGGCACTTTCCTCCGGATAGCTCCGGAGCCGCGCTTCTGCTTCTCTAGTCATCTCTATCTCAGCGAATAGCTTTCCCACTCCATTTGGCAAGGGGAGAGCGTACCTGCACTGCACACTAACCGCGGTTTGCAAAGAAAGAGGATTTGCTGCACATTCCAAGGACACGGCTCTTTCCGAGGCAATCTGCAACCTGCTGTCAGATGGAAGTGCTCTCTGCCCTCTCCTGCCCAGCTCTAGGTACTAGCGGGCACTTGCCAGCCTGGCCGAGGCAAACCACCTCCAGAGATGTCACAGAGACTAAGTGGAGCACAGATGCTCAAAAGCAGCAAAGCTGAAGAGCCTGGCTCAGCTTCACTAGTGTGCAATTGACTGACTGCGAAAAACAAAGCAGCAGAGCACCGGGCTTCTGGGCGCTGTGAAGGCAATTGCCAAAACCAGGCAGCTGCTCCTTCCCAAGCACAGGCAGCTGCCTATGTTCTTGCTTGTCGACAAACTCACCGCTGCCCTTCTTTTCAGCAGCTGCCACCGTCTTCTGTGCATCTCGGAGCCTCTGGCGACGAGCAAGACTTGCCAAGGTGGGACGCATCAGGACCAAGTCAAAACCCAGGCAAGTTGTCCTGGAACGCTTTCCATTCGCTTGCCGAGAGTGAATTCAACAGGCAGGAGAGCGGCAGCCACCGTCCTCCGGCAGTCGGAAGGCTTCGCACACAAGCCCGCTTCTTTGCGGCTTCGTTCTTCGCCTCTTCCAAGCAACCGCGATCTCTGCTTCTCGGAGGCGAAGAAGCGGCTAATTCGCGCACAGCTCAGCAGAGCGCCAGCGGAGCGCTCCGGAGCGCCTCTTCAAGCCGAAAGACGCCGGGAAGCGGCACTTTCCTCCGGATAGCTCCGGAGCCGCGCTTCTGCTTCTCTAGTCATCTCTAGCTTAGCGAAAAGCTTTCCCACTCCATTTGGCAAGGGGAGAGCATACCTGCACTGCACACTAACCGCGGTTTGCAAAGAAAGAGGATTTGCTGCACATTCCAAGGACACGGCTCTTTCCGAGGCAATCTGCAACCTGCTGTCAGATGGAAGTGCTCTCTGCCCTCTCCTGCCCAGCTCTAGGTACTAGCGGGCACTTTCCAGCCTGGCCGAGGCAAACAACCTCCAGAGATGTCACAGAGCCTAAGTGGAGCACAGATGCTCAAAAGCAGCAAAGCTGAAGAGCCTGGCTCAGCTTCACTAGTGTGCAATTGACTGACTGCGAAAAACAAAGCAGCAGAGCACCGGGCTTCTGGGCGCTGTGAAGGCAATTGCCAAAACCAGGCAGCTGCTCCTTCCCAAGCACAGGCAGCTGCCTATGTTCTTGCTTGTCGACAAACGCACCGCTGCCCTTCTTTTCAGCAGCTGCCACCGTCTTCTGTGCATCTCGGAGCCTCTGGCGACGAGCAAGACTTGCCAAGGTGGGACGCATCAGGACCAAGTCAAAACGCAGGCAAGTTGTCCTGGAACGCTTTCCATTCGCTTGCCGAGAGTGAATTCAAGAGGCAGGAGAGCGGCAGCCACCGTCCTCCGGCAGTCGGAAGGCTTCGCACACAAGCCCGCTTCTTTGCGGCTTCGTTCTTCGCCTCTTCCAAGCAACCGCGATCTCTGCCTCTCGGAGGCGCAGAAGCGGCTAATTCGCGCACAGCTCAGCAGAGCGCCAGCGGAGCGCTCCGGAGCGCCTCTTCAAGCCGAAAGACGCCGGGAAGAGGCACTTTCCTCCGGATAGCTCCGGAGCCGCGCTTCTGCTTCTCTAGTCATCTCTAGCTTAGCGAAAAGCTTTCCCACTCCATTTGGCAAGGGGAGAGCGTACCTGCACTGCACACTAACCGCGGTTTGCAAAGAAAGAGGATTTGCTGCACATTCCAAGGACACGGCTCTTTCCGAGGCAATCTGCAACCTGCTGTCAGATGGAAGTGCTCTCTGCCCTCTCCTGCCCAGCTCTAGGTACTAGCGGGCACTTTCCAGCCTGGGCGAGGCAAACAACCTCGAGAGATGTCACAGAGCCTAAGTGGAGCACAGATGCTCAAAAGCAGCAAAGCTGAAGAGCCTGGCTCAGCTTCACTAGTGTGCAATTGACTGACTGCGAAAAACAAAGCAGCAGAGCACCGGGCTTCTGGGCGCTGTGAAGGCAATTGCCAAAACCAGGCAGCTGCTCCTTCCCAAGCACAGGCAGCTGCCTATGTTCTTGCTTGTCGACAAACTCACCGCTGCCCTTCTTTTCAGCAGCTGCCACCGTCTTCTGTGCATCTCGGAGCCTCTGGCGACGAGCAAGACTTGCCAAGGTGGGACGCATCAGGACCAAGTCAAAACCCAGGCAAGTTGTCCTGGAACGCTTTCCATTCGCTTGCCGAGAGTGAATTCAACAGGCAGGAGAGCGGCAGCCACCGTCCTCCGGCAGTCGGAAGGCTTGGCACACAAGCCCGCTTCTTTGCGGCTTCGTTCTTCGCCTCTTCCAAGCAACCGCGATCTCTGCTTCTCGGAGGCGCAGAAGCGGCTAATTCGCGCACAGCTCAGCAGAGCGCCAGCGGAGCGCTCCGGAGCGCCTCTTCAAGCCGAAAGACGCCGGGAAGAGGCACTTTCCTCCGGATAGCTCCGGAGCCGCGCTTCTGCTTCTCTAGTCATCTCTAGCTTAGCGAAAAGCTTTCCCACTCCATTTGGCAAGGGGAGAGTGTACCTACACTGCACACTAACCGCGGTTTGCAAAGAAAGAGGATTTGCTGCACATTCCAAGGACACGGCTCTTTCCGAGGCAATCTGCAACCTGCTGTCAGATGGAAGTGCTCTCTGCCCTCTCCTGCCCAGCTCTAGGTACTAGCGGGCACTTTCCAGCCTGGCCGAGGCAAACAACCTCGAGAGATGTCACAGAGCCTAAGTGGAGCACAGATGCTCAAAAGCAGCAAAGCTGAAGAGCCTGGCACAGCTTCACTAGTGTGCAATTGACTGACTGCGAAAAACAAAGCAGCAGAGCACCGGGCTTCTGGGCGCTGTGAAGGCAATTGCCAAAACCAGGCAGCTGCTCCTTCCCAAGCACAGGCAGCTGCCTATGTTCTTGCTTGTCGACAAACGCACCGCTGCCCTTCTTTTCAGCAGCTGCCACCGTCTTCTGTGCATCTCGGAGCCTCTGGCGACGAGCAAGACTTGCCAAGGTGGGACGCATCAGGACCAAGTCAAAACCCAGGCAAGTTGTCCTGGAACGCTTTCCATTCGCTTGCCGAGAGTGAATTCAAGAGGCAGGAGAGCGGCAGCCACCGTCCTCCGGCAGTCGGAAGGCTTCGCACACAAGCCCGCTTCTTTGCGGCTTCGTTCTTCGCCTCTTCCAAGCAACCGCGATCTCTGCTTCTCGGAGGCGCAGAAGCGGCTAATTCGCGCACAGCTCAGCAGAGCGCCAGCGGAGCGCTCCGGAGCGCCTCTTCAAGCCGAAAGACGCCGGGAAGCGGCACTTTCCTCCGGATAGCTCCGGAGCCGCGCTTCTGCTTCTCTAGTCATCTCTAGCTTAGCGAAAAGCTTTCCCACTCCATTTGGCAAGGGGAGAGTGTACCTACACTGCACACTAACCGCGGTTTGCAAAGAAAGAGGATTTGCTGCACATTCCAAGGACACGGCTCTTTCCGAGGCAATCTGCAACCTGCTGTCAGATGGAAGTGCTCTCTGCCCTCTCCTGCCCAGCTCTAGGTACTAGCGGGCACTTTCCAGCCTGGCCGAGGCAAACAACCTCGAGAGATGTCACAGAGCCTAAGTGGAGCACAGATGCTCAAAAGCAGCAAAGCTGAAGAGCCTGGCTCAGCTTCACTAGTGTGCAATTGACTGACTGCGAAAAACAAAGCAGCAGAGCACCGGGCTTCTGGGCGCTGTGAAGGCAATTGCCAAAACCAGGCAGCTGCTCCTTCCCAAGCACAGGCAGCTGCCTATGTTCTTGCTTGTCGACAAACTCACCGCTGCCCTTCTTTTCAGCAGCTGCCACCGTCTTCTGTGCATCTCGGAGCCTCTGGCGACGAGCAAGACTTGCCAAGGTGGGACGCATCAGGACCAAGTCAAAACCCAGGCAAGTTGTCCTGGAACGCTTTCCATTCGCTTGCCGAGAGTGAATTCAAGAGGCAGGAGAGCGGCAGCCACCGTCCTCCGGCAGTCGGAAGGCTTCGCACACAAGCCCGCTTCTTTGCGGCTTCGTTCTTCGCCTCTTCCAAGCAACCGCGATCTCTGCTTCTCGGAGGCGCAGAAGCGGCTAATTCGCGCACAGCTCAGCAGAGCGCCAGCGGAGCGCTCCGGAGCGCCTCTTCAAGCCGAAAGACGCCGGGAAGCGGCACTTTCCTCCGGATAGCTCCGGAGCCGCGCTTCTGCTTCTCTAGTCATCTCTAGCTTAGCGAAAAGCTTTCCCACTCCATTTGGCAAGGGGAGAGTGTACCTACACTGCACACTAACCGCGGTTTGCAAAGAAAGAGGATTTGCTGCACATTCCAAGGACACGGCTCTTTCCGAGGCAATCTGCAACCTGCTGTCAGATGGAAGTGCTCTCTGCCCTCTCCTGCCCAGCTCTAGGTACTAGCGGGCACTTTCCAGCCTGGCCGAGGCAAACAACCTCGAGAGATGTCACAGAGCCTAAGTGGAGCACAGATGCTCAAAAGCAGCAAAGCTGAAGAGCCTGGCACAGCTTCACTAGTGTGCAATTGACTGACTGCGAAAAACAAAGCAGCAGAGCACCGGGCTTCTGGGCGCTGTGAAGGCAATTGCCAAAACCAGGCAGCTGCTCCTTCCCAAGCACAGGCAGCTGCCTATGTTCTTGCTTGTCGACAAACGCACCGCTGCCCTTCTTTTCAGCAGCTGCCACCGTCTTCTGTGCATCTCGGAGCCTCTGGCGACGAGCAAGACTTGCCAAGGTGGGACGCATCAGGACCAAGTCAAAACGCAGGCAAGTTGTCCTGGAACGCTTTCCATTCGCTTGCCGAGAGTGAATTCAAGAGGCAGGAGAGCGGCAGCCACCGTCCTCCGGCAGTCGGAAGGCTTCGCACACAAGCCCGCTTCTTTGCGGCTTCGTTCTTCGCCTCTTCCAAGCAACCGCGATCTCTGCTTCTCGGAGGCGCAGAAGCGGCTAATTCGCGCACAGCTCAGCAGAGCGCCAGCGGAGCGCTCCGGAGCGCCTCTTCAAGCCGAAAGACGCCGGGAAGAGGCACTTTCCTCCGGATAGCTCCGGAGCCGCGCTTCTGCTTCTCTAGTCATCTCTAGCTTAGCGAAAAGCTTTCCCACTCCATTTGGCAAGGGGAGAGCGTACCTGCACTGCACACTAACCGCGGTTTGCAAAGAAAGAGGATTTGCTGCACATTCCAAGGACACGGCTCTTTCCGAGGCAATCTGCAACCTGCTGTCAGATGGAAGTGCTCTCTGCCCTCTCCTGCCCAGCTCTAGGTACTAGCGGGCACTTTCCAGCCTGGCCGAGGCAAACAACCTCCAGAGATGTCACAGAGCCTAAGTGGAGCACAGATGCTCAAAAGCAGCAAAGCTGAAGAGCCTGGCACAGCTTCACTAGTGTGCAATTGACTGACTGCGAAAAACAAAGCAGCAGAGCACCGGGCTTCTGGGCGCTGTGAAGGCAATTGCCAAAACCAGGCAGCTGCTCCTTCCCAAGCACAGGCAGCTGCCTATGTTCTTGCTTGTCGACAAACGCACCGCTGCCCTTCTTTTCAGCAGCTGCCACCGTCTTCTGTGCATCTCGGAGCCTCTGGCGACGAGCAAGACTTGCCAAGGTGGGACGCATCAGGACCAAGTCAAAACGCAGGCAAGTTGTCCTGGAACGCTTTCCATTCGCTTGCCGAGAGTGAATTCAAGAGGCAGGAGAGCGGCAGCCACCGTCCTCCGGCAGTCGGAAGGCTTCGCACACAAGCCCGCTTCTTTGCGGCTTCGTTCTTCGCCTCTTCCAAGCAACCGCGATCTCTGCCTCTCGGAGGCGCAGAAGCGGCTAATTCGCGCACAGCTCAGCAGAGCGCCAGCGGAGCGCTCCGGAGCGCCTCTTCAAGCCGAAAGACGCCGGGAAGAGGCACTTTCCTCCGGATAGCTCCGGAGCCGCGCTTCTGCTTCTCTAGTCATCTCTAGCTTAGCGAAAAGCTTTCCCACTCCATTTGGCAAGGGGAGAGCGTACCTGCACTGCACACTAACCGCGGTTTGCAAAGAAAGAGGATTTGCTGCACATTCCAAGGACACGGCTCTTTCCGAGGCAATCTGCAACCTGCTGTCAGATGGAAGTGCTCTCTGCCCTCTCCTGCCCAGCTCTAGGTACTAGCGGGCACTTTCCAGCCTGGCCGAGGCAAACAACCTCGAGAGATGTCACAGAGCCTAAGTGGAGCACAGATGCTCAAAAGCAGCAAAGCTGAAGAGCCTGGCTCAGCTTCACTAGTGTGCAATTGACTGACTGCGAAAAACAAAGCAGCAGAGCACCGGGCTTCTGGGCGCTGTGAAGGCAATTGCCAAAACCAGGCAGCTGCTCCTTCCCAAGCACAGGCAGCTGCCTATGTTCTTGCTTGTCGACAAACTCACCGCTGCCCTTCTTTTCAGCAGCTGCCACCGTCTTCTGTGCATCTCGGAGCCTCTGGCGACGAGCAAGACTTGCCAAGGTGGGACGCATCAGGACCAAGTCAAAACGCAGGCAAGTTGTCCTGGAACGCTTTCCATTCGCTTGCCGAGAGTGAATTCAAGAGGCAGGAGAGCGGCAGCCACCGTCCTCCGGCAGTCGGAAGGCTTCGCACACAAGCCCGCTTCTTTGCGGCTTCGTTCTTCGCCTCTTCCAAGCAACCGCGATCTCTGCTTCTCGGAGGCGCAGAAGCGGCTAATTCGCGCACAGCTCAGCAGAGCGCCAGCGGAGCGCTCCGGAGCGCCTCTTCAAGCCGAAAGACGCCGGGAAGAGGCACTTTCCTCCGGATAGCTCCGGAGCCGCGCTTCTGCTTCTCTAGTCATCTCTAGCTTAGCGAAAAGCTTTCCCACTCCATTTGGCAAGGGGAGAGTGTACCTACACTGCACACGAACCGCGGTTTGCAAAGAAAGAGGATTTGCTGCACATTGCAAGGACACGGCTCTTTCCGAGGCAATCTGCAACCTGCTGTCAGATGGAAGTGCTCTCTGCCCTCTCCTGCCCAGCTCTAGGTACTAGCGGGCACTTTCCAGCCTGGCCGAGGCAAACAACCTCGAGAGATGTCACAGAGCCTAAGTGGAGCACAGATGCTCAAAAGCAGCAAAGCTGAAGAGCCTGGCACAGCTTCACTAGTGTGCAATTGACTGACTGCGAAAAACAAAGCAGCAGAGCACCGGGCTTCTGGGCGCTGTGAAGGCAATTGCCAAAACCAGGCAGCTGCTCCTTCCCAAGCACAGGCAGCTGCCTATGTTCTTGCTTGTCGACAAACGCACCGCTGCCCTTCTTTTCAGCAGCTGCCACCGTCTTCTGTGCATCTCGGAGCCTCTGGCGACGAGCAAGACTTGCCAAGGTGGGACGCATCAGGACCAAGTCAAAACGCAGGCAAGTTGTCCTGGAACGCTTTCCATTCGCTTGCCGAGAGTGAATTCAAGAGGCAGGAGAGCGGCAGCCACCGTCCTCCGGCAGTCGGAAGGCTTCGCACACAAGCCCGCTTCTTTGCGGCTTCGTTCTTCGCCTCTTCCAAGCAACCGCGATCTCTGCCTCTCGGAGGCGCAGAAGCGGCTAATTCGCGCACAGCTCAGCA
Organism: Anomalospiza imberbis; assembly: GCF_031753505.1. Taxonomy (NCBI): domain Eukaryota; kingdom Metazoa; phylum Chordata; class Aves; order Passeriformes; family Viduidae; genus Anomalospiza; species Anomalospiza imberbis. The sequence goes on from NW_027100114.1 coordinate 66,364, forward strand.
GAGCGCCAGCGGAGCGCTCCGGAGCGCCTCTTCAAGCCGAAAGACGCCGGGAAGAGGCACTTTCCTCCGGATAGCTCCGGAGCCGCGCTTCTGCTTCTCTAGTCATCTCTAGCTTAGCGAAAAGCTTTCCCACTCCATTTGGCAAGGGGGAGAGCGTACCTGCACTGCACACTAACCGCGGTTTGCAAAGAAAGAGGATTTGCTGCACATTCCAAGGACACGGCTCTTTCCGAGGCAATCTGCAACCTGCTGTCAGATGGAAGTGCTCTCTGCCCTCTCCTGCCCAGCTCTAGGTACTAGCGGGGCACTTTCCAGCCTGGCCGAGGCAAACAACCTCGAGAGATGTCACAGAGCCTAAGTGGAGCACAGATGCTCAAAAGCAGCAAAGCTGAAGAGCCTGGCTCAGCTTCACTAGTGTGCAATTGACTGACTGCGAAAAACAAAGCAGCAGAGCACCGGGCTTCTGGGCGCTGTGAAGGCAATTGCCAAAACCAGGCAGCTGCTCCTTCCCAAGCACAGGCAGCTGCCTATGTTCTTGCTTGTCGACAAACTCACCGCTGCCCTTCTTTTCAGCAGCTGCCACCGTCTTCTGTGCATCTCGGAGCCTCTGGCGACGAGCAAGACTTGCCAAGGTGGGACGCATCAGGACCAAGTCAAAACGCAGGCAAGTTGTCCTGGAACGCTTTCCATTCGCTTGCCGAGAGTGAATTCAAGAGGCAGGAGAGCGGCAGCCACCGTCCTCCGGCAGTCGGAAGGCTTCGCACACAAGCCCGCTTCTTTGCGGCTTCGTTCTTCGCCTCTTCCAAGCAACCGCGATCTCTGCTTCTCGGAGGCGCAGAAGCGGCTAATTCGCGCACAGCTCAGCAGAGCGCCAGCGGAGCGCTCCGGAGCGCCTCTTCAAGCCGAAAGACGCCGGGAAGAGGCACTTTCCTCCGGATAGCTCCGGAGCCGCGCTTCTGCTTCTCTAGTCATCTCTAGCTTAGCGAAAAGCTTTCCCACTCCATTTGGCAAGGGGAGAGCGTACCTGCACTGCACACTAACCGCGGTTTGCAAAGAAAGAGGATTTGCTGCACATTCCAAGGACACGGCTCTTTCCGAGGCAATCTGCAACCTGCTGTCAGATGGAAGTGCTCTCTGCCCTCTCCTGCCCAGCTCTAGGTACTAGCGGGCACTTTCCAGCCTGGCCGAGGCAAACAACCTCGAGAGATGTCACAGAGCCTAAGTGGAGCACAGATGCTCAAAAGCAGCAAAGCTGAAGAGCCTGGCTCAGCTTCACTAGTGTGCAATTGACTGACTGCGAAAAACAAAGCAGCAGAGCACCGGGCTTCTGGGCGCTGTGAAGGCAATTGCCAAAACCAGGCAGCTGCTCCTTCCCAAGCACAGGCAGCTGCCTATCTTCTTGCTTGTCGACAAACTCACCGCTGCCCTTCTTTTCAGCAGCTGCCACCGTCTTCTGTGCATCTCGGAGCCTCTGGCGACGAGCAAGACTTGCCAAGGTGGGACGCATCAGGACCAAGTCAAAACCCAGGCAAGTTGTCCTGGAACGCTTTCCATTCGCTTGCCGAGAGTGAATTCAAGAGGCAGGAGAGCGGCAGCCACCGTCCTCCGGCAGTCGGAAGGCTTCGCACACAAGCCCGCTTCTTTGCGGCTTCGTTCTTCGCCTCTTCCAAGCAACCGCGATCTCTGCTTCTCGGAGGCGCAGAAGCGGCTAATTCGCGCACAGCTCAGCAGAGCGCCAGCGGAGCACTCCGGAGCGCCTCTTCAAGCCGAAAGACGCCGGGAAGAGGCACTTTCCTCCGGATAGCTCCGGAGCCGCGCTTCTGCTTCTCTAGTCATCTCTAGCTTAGCGAAAAGCTTTCCCACTCCATTTGGCAAGGGGAGAGTGTACCTACACTGCACACTAACCGCGGTTTGCAAAGAAAGAGGATTTGCTGCACATTCCAAGGACACGGCTCTTTCCGAGGCAATCTGCAACCTGCTGTCAGATGGAAGTGCTCTCTGCCCTCTCCTGCCCAGCTCTAGGTACTAGCGGGCACTTTCCAGCCTGGCCGAGGCAAACAACCTCGAGAGATGTCACAGAGCCTAAGTGGAGCACAGATGCTCAAAAGCAGCAAAGCTGAAGAGCCTGGCACAGCTTCACTAGTGTGCAATTGACTGACTGCGAAAAACAAAGCAGCAGAGCACCGGGCTTCTGGGCGCTGTGAAGGCAATTGCCAAAACCAGGCAGCTGCTCCTTCCCAAGCACAGGCAGCTGCCTATGTTCTTGCTTGTCGACAAACGCACCGCTGCCCTTCTTTTCAGCAGCTGCCACCGTCTTCTGTGCATCTCGGAGCCTCTGGCGACGAGCAAGACTTGCCAAGGTGGGACGCATCAGGACCAAGTCAAAACGCAGGCAAGTTGTCCTGGAACGCTTTCCATTCGCTTGCCGAGAGTGAATTCAAGAGGCAGGAGAGCGGCAGCCACCGTCCTCCGGCAGTCGGAAGGCTTCGCACACAAGCCCGCTTCTTTGCGGCTTCGTTCTTCGCCTCTTCCAAGCAACCGCGATCTCTGCTTCTCGGAGGCGCAGAAGCGGCTAATTCGCGCACAGCTCAGCAGAGCGCCAGCGGAACACTCCGGAGCGCCTCTTCAAGCCGAAAGACGCCGGGAAGAGGCACTTTCCTCCGGATAGCTCCGGAGCCGCGCTTCTGCTTCTCTAGTCATCTCTAGCTTAGCGAAAAGCTTTCCCACTCCATTTGGCAAGGGGAGAGTGTACCTACACTGCACACTAACCGCGGTTTGCAAAGAAAGAGGATTTGCTGCACATTCCAAGGACACGGCTCTTTCCGAGGCAATCTGCAACCTGCTGTCAGCTGGAAGTGCTCTCTGCCCTCTCCTGCCCAGCTCTAGGTACTAGCGGGCACTTTCCAGCCTGGCCGAGGCAAACCACCTCCAGAGATGTCACAGAGCATAAGTGGAGCACAGATGCTCAAAAGCAGCAAAGCTGAAGAGCCTGGCACAGCTTCACTAGTGTGCAATTGACTGACTGCGAAAAACAAAGCAGCAGAGCACCGGGCTTCTGGGCGCTGTGAAGGCAATTGCCAAAACCAGGCAGCTGCTCCTTCCCAAGCACAGGCAGCTGCCTATGTTCTTGCTTGTCGACAAACTCACCGCTGCCCTTCTTTTCAGCAGCTGCCACCGTCTTCTGTGCATCTCGGAGCCTCTGGCGACGAAGACTTGCCAAGGTGGGACGCATCAGGACCAAGTCAAAACCCAGGCAAGTTGTCCTGGAACGCTTTCCATTCGCTTGCCGAGAGTGAATTCAAGAGGCAGGAGAGCGGCAGCCACCGTCCTCCGGCAGTCGGAAGGCTTCGCACACAAGCCCGCTTCTTTGCGGCTTCGTTCTTCGCCTCTTCCAAGCAACCGCGATCTCTGCTTCTCGGAGGCGAAGAAGCGGCTAGTTCGCGCACAGCTCAGTAGAGCGGCAGCGGAGCGCTCCGGAGCGCCGCTTCAAGCCGAAAGACGCCGGGAAGCGGCACTTTCCTCCGGATAGCTCCGGAGCCGCGCTTCTGCTTCTCTAGTCATCTCTATCTCAGCGAATAGCTTTCCCACTCCATTTGGCAAGGGGAGAGCGTACCTGCACTGCACACTAACCGCGGTTTGCAAAGAAAGAGGATTTGCTGCACATTCCAAGGACACGGCTCTTTCCGAGGCAATCTGCAACCTGCTGTCAGATGGAAGTGCTCTCTGCCCTCTCCTGCCCAGCTCTAGGTACTAGCGGGCACTTGCCAGCCTGGCCGAGGCAAACCACCTCCAGAGATGTCACAGAGACTAAGTGGAGCACAGATGCTCAAAAGCAGCAAAGCTGAAGAGCCTGGCTCAGCTTCACTAGTGTGCAATTGACTGACTGCGAAAAACAAAGCAGCAGAGCACCGGGCTTCTGGGCGCTGTGAAGGCAATTGCCAAAACCAGGCAGCTGCTCCTTCCCAAGCACAGGCAGCTGCCTATGTTCTTGCTTGTCGACAAACTCACCGCTGCCCTTCTTTTCAGCAGCTGCCACCGTCTTCTGTGCATCTCGGAGCCTCTGGCGACGAGCAAGACTTGCCAAGGTGGGACGCATCAGGACCAAGTCAAAACCCAGGCAAGTTGTCCTGGAACGCTTTCCATTCGCTTGCCGAGAGTGAATTCAACAGGCAGGAGAGCGGCAGCCACCGTCCTCCGGCAGTCGGAAGGCTTCGCACACAAGCCCGCTTCTTTGCGGCTTCGTTCTTCGCCTCTTCCAAGCAACCGCGATCTCTGCTTCTCGGAGGCGAAGAAGCGGCTAATTCGCGCACAGCTCAGCAGAGCGCCAGCGGAGCGCTCCGGAGCGCCTCTTCAAGCCGAAAGACGCCGGGAAGCGGCACTTTCCTCCGGATAGCTCCGGAGCCGCGCTTCTGCTTCTCTAGTCATCTCTAGCTTAGCGAAAAGCTTTCCCACTCCATTTGGCAAGGGGAGAGCATACCTGCACTGCACACTAACCGCGGTTTGCAAAGAAAGAGGATTTGCTGCACATTCCAAGGACACGGCTCTTTCCGAGGCAATCTGCAACCTGCTGTCAGATGGAAGTGCTCTCTGCCCTCTCCTGCCCAGCTCTAGGTACTAGCGGGCACTTTCCAGCCTGGCCGAGGCAAACAACCTCCAGAGATGTCACAGAGCCTAAGTGGAGCACAGATGCTCAAAAGCAGCAAAGCTGAAGAGCCTGGCTCAGCTTCACTAGTGTGCAATTGACTGACTGCGAAAAACAAAGCAGCAGAGCACCGGGCTTCTGGGCGCTGTGAAGGCAATTGCCAAAACCAGGCAGCTGCTCCTTCCCAAGCACAGGCAGCTGCCTATGTTCTTGCTTGTCGACAAACGCACCGCTGCCCTTCTTTTCAGCAGCTGCCACCGTCTTCTGTGCATCTCGGAGCCTCTGGCGACGAGCAAGACTTGCCAAGGTGGGACGCATCAGGACCAAGTCAAAACGCAGGCAAGTTGTCCTGGAACGCTTTCCATTCGCTTGCCGAGAGTGAATTCAAGAGGCAGGAGAGCGGCAGCCACCGTCCTCCGGCAGTCGGAAGGCTTCGCACACAAGCCCGCTTCTTTGCGGCTTCGTTCTTCGCCTCTTCCAAGCAACCGCGATCTCTGCCTCTCGGAGGCGCAGAAGCGGCTAATTCGCGCACAGCTCAGCAGAGCGCCAGCGGAGCGCTCCGGAGCGCCTCTTCAAGCCGAAAGACGCCGGGAAGAGGCACTTTCCTCCGGATAGCTCCGGAGCCGCGCTTCTGCTTCTCTAGTCATCTCTAGCTTAGCGAAAAGCTTTCCCACTCCATTTGGCAAGGGGAGAGCGTACCTGCACTGCACACTAACCGCGGTTTGCAAAGAAAGAGGATTTGCTGCACATTCCAAGGACACGGCTCTTTCCGAGGCAATCTGCAACCTGCTGTCAGATGGAAGTGCTCTCTGCCCTCTCCTGCCCAGCTCTAGGTACTAGCGGGCACTTTCCAGCCTGGGCGAGGCAAACAACCTCGAGAGATGTCACAGAGCCTAAGTGGAGCACAGATGCTCAAAAGCAGCAAAGCTGAAGAGCCTGGCTCAGCTTCACTAGTGTGCAATTGACTGACTGCGAAAAACAAAGCAGCAGAGCACCGGGCTTCTGGGCGCTGTGAAGGCAATTGCCAAAACCAGGCAGCTGCTCCTTCCCAAGCACAGGCAGCTGCCTATGTTCTTGCTTGTCGACAAACTCACCGCTGCCCTTCTTTTCAGCAGCTGCCACCGTCTTCTGTGCATCTCGGAGCCTCTGGCGACGAGCAAGACTTGCCAAGGTGGGACGCATCAGGACCAAGTCAAAACCCAGGCAAGTTGTCCTGGAACGCTTTCCATTCGCTTGCCGAGAGTGAATTCAACAGGCAGGAGAGCGGCAGCCACCGTCCTCCGGCAGTCGGAAGGCTTGGCACACAAGCCCGCTTCTTTGCGGCTTCGTTCTTCGCCTCTTCCAAGCAACCGCGATCTCTGCTTCTCGGAGGCGCAGAAGCGGCTAATTCGCGCACAGCTCAGCAGAGCGCCAGCGGAGCGCTCCGGAGCGCCTCTTCAAGCCGAAAGACGCCGGGAAGAGGCACTTTCCTCCGGATAGCTCCGGAGCCGCGCTTCTGCTTCTCTAGTCATCTCTAGCTTAGCGAAAAGCTTTCCCACTCCATTTGGCAAGGGGAGAGTGTACCTACACTGCACACTAACCGCGGTTTGCAAAGAAAGAGGATTTGCTGCACATTCCAAGGACACGGCTCTTTCCGAGGCAATCTGCAACCTGCTGTCAGATGGAAGTGCTCTCTGCCCTCTCCTGCCCAGCTCTAGGTACTAGCGGGCACTTTCCAGCCTGGCCGAGGCAAACAACCTCGAGAGATGTCACAGAGCCTAAGTGGAGCACAGATGCTCAAAAGCAGCAAAGCTGAAGAGCCTGGCACAGCTTCACTAGTGTGCAATTGACTGACTGCGAAAAACAAAGCAGCAGAGCACCGGGCTTCTGGGCGCTGTGAAGGCAATTGCCAAAACCAGGCAGCTGCTCCTTCCCAAGCACAGGCAGCTGCCTATGTTCTTGCTTGTCGACAAACGCACCGCTGCCCTTCTTTTCAGCAGCTGCCACCGTCTTCTGTGCATCTCGGAGCCTCTGGCGACGAGCAAGACTTGCCAAGGTGGGACGCATCAGGACCAAGTCAAAACCCAGGCAAGTTGTCCTGGAACGCTTTCCATTCGCTTGCCGAGAGTGAATTCAAGAGGCAGGAGAGCGGCAGCCACCGTCCTCCGGCAGTCGGAAGGCTTCGCACACAAGCCCGCTTCTTTGCGGCTTCGTTCTTCGCCTCTTCCAAGCAACCGCGATCTCTGCTTCTCGGAGGCGCAGAAGCGGCTAATTCGCGCACAGCTCAGCAGAGCGCCAGCGGAGCGCTCCGGAGCGCCTCTTCAAGCCGAAAGACGCCGGGAAGCGGCACTTTCCTCCGGATAGCTCCGGAGCCGCGCTTCTGCTTCTCTAGTCATCTCTAGCTTAGCGAAAAGCTTTCCCACTCCATTTGGCAAGGGGAGAGTGTACCTACACTGCACACTAACCGCGGTTTGCAAAGAAAGAGGATTTGCTGCACATTCCAAGGACACGGCTCTTTCCGAGGCAATCTGCAACCTGCTGTCAGATGGAAGTGCTCTCTGCCCTCTCCTGCCCAGCTCTAGGTACTAGCGGGCACTTTCCAGCCTGGCCGAGGCAAACAACCTCGAGAGATGTCACAGAGCCTAAGTGGAGCACAGATGCTCAAAAGCAGCAAAGCTGAAGAGCCTGGCTCAGCTTCACTAGTGTGCAATTGACTGACTGCGAAAAACAAAGCAGCAGAGCACCGGGCTTCTGGGCGCTGTGAAGGCAATTGCCAAAACCAGGCAGCTGCTCCTTCCCAAGCACAGGCAGCTGCCTATGTTCTTGCTTGTCGACAAACTCACCGCTGCCCTTCTTTTCAGCAGCTGCCACCGTCTTCTGTGCATCTCGGAGCCTCTGGCGACGAGCAAGACTTGCCAAGGTGGGACGCATCAGGACCAAGTCAAAACCCAGGCAAGTTGTCCTGGAACGCTTTCCATTCGCTTGCCGAGAGTGAATTCAAGAGGCAGGAGAGCGGCAGCCACCGTCCTCCGGCAGTCGGAAGGCTTCGCACACAAGCCCGCTTCTTTGCGGCTTCGTTCTTCGCCTCTTCCAAGCAACCGCGATCTCTGCTTCTCGGAGGCGCAGAAGCGGCTAATTCGCGCACAGCTCAGCAGAGCGCCAGCGGAGCGCTCCGGAGCGCCTCTTCAAGCCGAAAGACGCCGGGAAGCGGCACTTTCCTCCGGATAGCTCCGGAGCCGCGCTTCTGCTTCTCTAGTCATCTCTAGCTTAGCGAAAAGCTTTCCCACTCCATTTGGCAAGGGGAGAGTGTACCTACACTGCACACTAACCGCGGTTTGCAAAGAAAGAGGATTTGCTGCACATTCCAAGGACACGGCTCTTTCCGAGGCAATCTGCAACCTGCTGTCAGATGGAAGTGCTCTCTGCCCTCTCCTGCCCAGCTCTAGGTACTAGCGGGCACTTTCCAGCCTGGCCGAGGCAAACAACCTCGAGAGATGTCACAGAGCCTAAGTGGAGCACAGATGCTCAAAAGCAGCAAAGCTGAAGAGCCTGGCACAGCTTCACTAGTGTGCAATTGACTGACTGCGAAAAACAAAGCAGCAGAGCACCGGGCTTCTGGGCGCTGTGAAGGCAATTGCCAAAACCAGGCAGCTGCTCCTTCCCAAGCACAGGCAGCTGCCTATGTTCTTGCTTGTCGACAAACGCACCGCTGCCCTTCTTTTCAGCAGCTGCCACCGTCTTCTGTGCATCTCGGAGCCTCTGGCGACGAGCAAGACTTGCCAAGGTGGGACGCATCAGGACCAAGTCAAAACGCAGGCAAGTTGTCCTGGAACGCTTTCCATTCGCTTGCCGAGAGTGAATTCAAGAGGCAGGAGAGCGGCAGCCACCGTCCTCCGGCAGTCGGAAGGCTTCGCACACAAGCCCGCTTCTTTGCGGCTTCGTTCTTCGCCTCTTCCAAGCAACCGCGATCTCTGCTTCTCGGAGGCGCAGAAGCGGCTAATTCGCGCACAGCTCAGCAGAGCGCCAGCGGAGCGCTCCGGAGCGCCTCTTCAAGCCGAAAGACGCCGGGAAGAGGCACTTTCCTCCGGATAGCTCCGGAGCCGCGCTTCTGCTTCTCTAGTCATCTCTAGCTTAGCGAAAAGCTTTCCCACTCCATTTGGCAAGGGGAGAGCGTACCTGCACTGCACACTAACCGCGGTTTGCAAAGAAAGAGGATTTGCTGCACATTCCAAGGACACGGCTCTTTCCGAGGCAATCTGCAACCTGCTGTCAGATGGAAGTGCTCTCTGCCCTCTCCTGCCCAGCTCTAGGTACTAGCGGGCACTTTCCAGCCTGGCCGAGGCAAACAACCTCCAGAGATGTCACAGAGCCTAAGTGGAGCACAGATGCTCAAAAGCAGCAAAGCTGAAGAGCCTGGCACAGCTTCACTAGTGTGCAATTGACTGACTGCGAAAAACAAAGCAGCAGAGCACCGGGCTTCTGGGCGCTGTGAAGGCAATTGCCAAAACCAGGCAGCTGCTCCTTCCCAAGCAC
>NW_027100115.1:0-75230 GCF_031753505.1 Anomalospiza imberbis
ATGGTCTCCTTGGCCTTAAAAAGCTCCACTGTGTCACAGTGACTCCTTGGTTCCCTGTGGTTCAGTTAGGCACCACTGGAATCCTTGCTTTCTTCATGTCACAATGCCTCCTTGGCTCCATGTGGCCTTACCTCTGAGTTCAATCATCTGCCATCATGTCATAATAGTCTCCTTGCATTGCAAAGCTCTACAGTGTCACCATGGCTCCTCATTTTAATGTGGCCTTACCTGTGAGTTCAATCATCTGCCATCATGTCACAATCATCTCCTGAGTTGGAAAAAACTCCACTGTGTCACAGTGGCTCCATGGTTCCATGATGTTCTCTTAGGCCGCAATGGAATCCTTGCTTTCGTCATGTCACAGTGCCTCCTTGGCTCCATGTGGCCTTACCTCTGAGTTCAATCATCTTCCATCACGTCACCATAATCTCCTTGGCTTGAAAAAGCTCTACAGTGTCACCAGGGCTCCTTCATTCCATGGGGCCTTACCTGTTGGTTCAATCATCTTCCATCATGTCCCAACGGTCTCCTTGGACTGAAAAAGCTCCTCTGTGTCCCAGTGGCTCCTTGGTTCCATGTGGTTCTGTTAGGCCACAGTGGAATCCTTGCTTTCTTCATGTCACAATGCCTCCTTGGCTCCATGTGCCTTACCTCTGAGTTCAATCATCTGCCATCATGTCATAATAGTCTCCTTGGATTGAAAAAGCTCTACAGTGTCACCATGGCGCCATGATTCCATGTGGCCTTACCTGTTGGTTCAATCATCTTCCATCATGTCGCAATAACTCCTTAGTCTGAATAAGCTCCAATGTGTCACAGTGGCCACTTGGTTCCATGCGCCATGTGGTTCTGTTGTGTCACAACGAGTCTTTGCTTTCTTCATATCAAATCGACTCCTTGAATGTATGTGGCCTAACCTGTAGGTTCAATCATCTTCCATCACGTCACAATGGTCTCCTTGGTTTCCAAAAGCTCCATTGTGTCACAGTGGCCCCTTGGTTCCATGCAGTTCTGTCACGTCACAATGGGAATCCTTGTTTTCTTCTTGTCACAATGGCCCTTGGCTCCATGTGGCCTTGCCTGTTGGTTTCAGCATCTTCCATCATGTCACAATGACTCCTTGGTCTCAAAAAGCTCCACTGTGTAACTGTGGCCCCTTGGTTCCATGCGCCATGCGGATCTCTCATGTCACAATGGAATCCTTGCTTTCTTTGTGTGAGAACGGCTGCTTGCTTCAAGAGGCCTTACCTGTGTGTTCAATCACTTCCATTGTGTCGCAACGGTCTCCTTGGCCTTAAAAAGCTCCTCTGTGTCCCAGTGGCTCCTTGGTTCGATGTGGTTCTATTAGGCACCACTGGAATCCTTGCTTTCTCTGTGTCACAATGCCTCCTTGTCTCCATGTGGCCTTACCTCTGAGTTCAATCATCTGCCATCATGTCATAATAGTCTCCTTGGATTGCAAAGCTCTACAGTGTCACCATGGCTCCTCATTTTAATGTGGCCTTACCTGTGAGTTCAATCATCTTCCATCATGTCACAATCGTCTCCTGAGTTTGAAAAAACTCCCCTGTGTCACAGTGGCTCCTTGGTTCCATGTGGTTCAGTCAGGCCACAGTGGAAGCCTTGCCTTCGTCATGTCACAATGCCTCCTTGGCTCCATGTGGCCTTACCTGTTGGTTTATTCTTCTTCCATCATGTCATAATGGTCTCCTTGGTCTGAAAAAGCTCCAATGTGTCACAGTGGCCTCTTGGTTCCATGCGGGTTCTGTCGTGTCACAATGGAGTCCTTGCTTTCTTCATATCAAAACGACTCCTTGACTGCATGTGGCCTTGCCTGTTTGTTCAATCATCTGCCATCATGTCACAATCATCTCCTGAGTTGGAAAAAAACTCCACTGTGTCACAGTGGCTCCATGGTTCCATGATGTTCTCTTAGGCCGCAATGGAATCCTTGCTTTCGTCATGTCACAGTGCCTCCTTGGCTCCATGTGGCCTTACCTCTGAGTTCAATCATCTTCCATCACGTCACCATAATCTCCTTGGCTTGAAAAAAGGCTCTACAGTGTCACCAGGGCTCCTTCATTCCATGGGGCCTTACCTGTTGGTTCAATCATCTTCCATCATGTCACAATGGTCTCCTTGGTCTGAAAAAGTTCCCACTGTGTCACAGCATCCGGCCCCTTAGTTTCATGTGGTTCAGTTCGGCCACAATGGAATCCTTGCTTTCTTCATGTCACAATGCCTCCTCGTCTCCATGTGGCCTTACCTGTGAGTTCAATCATCTGCCATCATGTCATAATAGTCTCCTTGGATTGAAAAAGCTCCATCATGAGTGTCACCATGGCTCCTCCGTTCCATGTGGCCTTACCTGTTGGTTTAATCTTCTTCCATCATGTCACAATGGTCTCCCTGGTCTGAAAAAGCTCCAATGTGTCACAGTGGCCCCTTGGTTCCATGCGCCATGCGGTTCTGTTATGTCACAATGGAATCCTTGCTTTCTTCGTGTCAAAACGACTCCCTGTCTGCATGTGGGCCTTACCTGTTGGTTCAATCATCTTCCATCATGTCCCAATGGTCTCCTTGGTCTGAAAAACCTCCACTGTGTCCCAGTGGCTCCTTGGTTCCATGTGGTTCTGTTAGGCCACAGTGGAATCCTTGCTTTCTTCATGTCACAATGCCTCCTTGGCTCCATGTGGCCTTACCTGTGAGTTCAATCATCTGCCATCATGTCATAATAGTCTCCTTGGATTGAAAAAGCTCTACAGTGTCACCATGGCGCCATGATTCCATGTGGCCTTACCTGTTGGTTCAATCATCTTCCATCATGTCGCAATAACTCCTTAGCCTGAATAAGCTCCAATGTGTCACAGTGGCCACTTGGTTCCATGCGCCATGTGGTTCTGTTGTGTCACAACGAGTCTTTGCTTTCTTCATATCAAATCGACTCCTTGAATGTATGTGGCCTAACCTGTTGGTTCAATCATCTTCCATCACGTCACAATGGTCTCCTTGGTCTGAAAAAGCTCCAATGTGTCACAGTGGCTCCTTGGTTCCATGTGGTTCAGTTGGGCCACAGTGGAATCCTTGCTTTCTTCATGTCACAATGCCTCCTTGGCTCCATGTGGCCTTACCTCTGAGTTCAATCATCTTCCATCATGACACAATAATCTCCTGAGTTTGAGAAAGCTACAGAGTGTCACCATGGCGCCATGATTCCTTGTGGCCTTACCTGTTGGTTCAATCATCTTCCACCATGTCACAATGGTCTCCTTGGTTTCCAAAAGCTCCATTGTGTCACAGTGGCCCCTTGGTTCCATGCAGTTCTGTCACGTCACAATGTTAACCGTGCTTTCTTCTTGTCACAATGGCCCTTGGCTCCATGTGGCCTTGCCTGTTGGTTTCAGCATCTTCCATCATGTCACAATGACTCCTTGGTCTCAAAAAGCTCCACTGTGTAACTGTGGCCCCTTGGTTCCATGCGCCATGCGGATCTCTCGTGTCACAATGGAATCCTTGCTTTCTTTGTGTGAGAACGGCTGCTTGGCTTCAAGTGGCCTTACCTGTGTGTTCAATCACTTCCATTGTGTCGCAATGGTCTCCTTGGCCTTAAAAAGCTCCACTGTGTCACAGTGACTCCTTGGTTCCCTGTGGTTCAGTTAGGCACCACTGGAATCCTTGCTTTCTTCATGTCACAATGCCTCCTTGGCTCCATGTGGCCTTACCTCTGAGTTCAATCATCTGCCATCATGTCATAATAGTCTCCTTGCATTGCAAAGCTCTACAGTGTCACCATGGCTCCTCATTTTAATGTGGCCTTACCTGTGAGTTCAATCATCTGCCATCATGTCACAATCATCTCCTGAGTTGGAAAAAACTCCACTGTGTCACAGTGGCTCCATGGTTCCATGATGTTCTCTTAGGCCGCAATGGAATCCTTGCTTTCGTCATGTCACAGTGCCTCCTTGGCTCCATGTGGCCTTACCTCTGAGTTCAATCATCTTCCATCACGTCACCATAATCTCCTTGGCTTGAAAAAGCTCTACAGTGTCACCAGGGCTCCTTCATTCCATGGGGCCTTACCTGTTGGTTCAATCATCTTCCATCATGTCCCAACGGTCTCCTTGGACTGAAAAAGCTCCTCTGTGTCCCAGTGGCTCCTTGGTTCCATGTGGTTCTGTTAGGCCACAGTGGAATCCTTGCTTTCTTCATGTCACAATGCCTCCTTGGCTCCATGTGGCCTTACCTCTGAGTTCAATCATCTGCCATCATGTCATAATAGTCTCCTTGGATTGAAAAAGCTCTACAGTGTCACCATGGCGCCATGATTCCATGTGGCCTTACCTGTTGGTTCAATCATCTTCCATCATGTCGCAATAACTCCTTAGTCTGAATAAGCTCCAATGTGTCACAGTGGCCACTTGGTTCCATGCGCCATGTGGTTCTGTTGTGTCACAACGAGTCTTTGCTTTCTTCATATCAAATCGACTCCTTGAATGTATGTGGCCTAACCTGTAGGTTCAATCATCTTCCATCACGTCACAATGGTCTCCTTGGTTTCCAAAAGCTCCATTGTGTCACAGTGGCCCCTTGGTTCCATGCAGTTCTGTCACGTCACAATGGAATCCTTGTTTTCTTCTTGTCACAATGGCCCTTGGCTCCATGTGGCCTTGCCTGTTGGTTTCAGCATCTTCCATCATGTCACAATGACTCCTTGGTCTCAAAAAGCTCCACTGTGTAACTGTGGCCCCTTGGTTCCATGCGCCATGCGGATCTCTCATGTCACAATGGAATCCTTGCTTTCTTTGTGTGAGAACGGCTGCTTGGCTTCAAGAGGCCTTACCTGTGTGTTCAATCACTTCCATTGTGTCGCAACGGTCTCCTTGGCCTTAAAAAGCTCCTCTGTGTCCCAGTGGCTCCTTGGTTCGATGTGGTTCTATTAGGCACCACTGGAATCCTTGCTTTCTCTGTGTCACAATGCCTCCTTGTCTCCATGTGGCCTTACCTCTGAGTTCAATCATCTGCCATCATGTCATAATAGTCTCCTTGGATTGCAAAGCTCTACAGTGTCACCATGGCTCCTCATTTTAATGTGGCCTTACCTGTGAGTTCAATCATCTTCCATCATGTCACTATCGTCTCCTGAGTTTGAAAAAACTCCCCTGTGTCACAGTGGCTCCTTGGTTCCATGTGGTTCAGTCAGGCCACAGTGGAAGCCTTGCCTTCGTCATGTCACAATGCCTCCTTGGCTCCATGTGGCCTTACCTGTTGGTTTATTCTTCTTCCATCATGTCATAATGGTCTCCTTGGTCTGAAAAAGCTCCAATGTGTCACAGTGGCCTCTTGGTTCCATGCGGTTCTGTCGTGTCACAATGGAGTCCTTGCTTTCTTCATATCAAAACGACTCCTTGACTGCATGTGGCCTTGCCTGTTTGTTCAATCATCTGCCATCATGTCACAATCATCTCCTGAGTTGGAAAAAACTCCACTGTGTCACAGTGGCTCCATGGTTCCATGATGTTCTCTTAGGCCGCAATGGAATCCTTGCTTTCGTCATGTCACAGTGCCTCCTTGGCTCCATGTGGCCTTACCTCTGAGTTCAATCATCTTCCATCACGTCACCATAATCTCCTTGGCTTGAAAAAGCTCTACAGTGTCACCAGGGCTCCTTCATTCCATGGGGCCTTACCTGTTGGTTCAATCATCTTCCATCATGTCACAATGGTCTCCTTGGTCTGAAAAAGTTCCACTGTGTCACAGCATCCGGCCCCTTAGTTTCATGTGGTTCAGTTCGGCCACAATGGAATCCTTGCTTTCTTCATGTCACAATGCCTCCTCGTCTCCATGTGGCCTTACCTGTGAGTTCAATCATCTGCCATCATGTCATAATAGTCTCCTTGGATTGAAAAAGCTCCATCATGAGTGTCACCATGGCTCCTCCGTTCCATGTGGCCTTACCTGTTGGTTTAATCTTCTTCCATCATGTCACAATGGTCTCCCTGGTCTGAAAAAGCTCCAATGTGTCACAGTGGCCCCTTGGTTCCATGCGCCATGCGGTTCTGTTATGTCACAATGGAATCCTTGCTTTCTTCGTGTCAAAACGACTCCCTGTCTGCATGTGGCCTTACCTGTTGGTTCAATCATCTTCCATCATGTCCCAATGGTCTCCTTGGTCTGAAAAACCTCCACTGTGTCCCAGTGGCTCCTTGGTTCCATGTGGTTCTGTTAGGCCACAGTGGAATCCTTGCTTTCTTCATGTCACAATGCCTCCTTGGCTCCATGTGGCCTTACCTGTGAGTTCAATCATCTGCCATCATGTCATAATAGTCTCCTTGGATTGAAAAAGCTCTACAGTGTCACCATGGCGCCATGATTCCATGTGGCCTTACCTGTTGGTTCAATCATCTTCCATCATGTCGCAATAACTCCTTAGCCTGAATAAGCTCCAATGTGTCACAGTGGCCACTTGGTTCCATGCGCCATGTGGTTCTGTTGTGTCACAACGAGTCTTTGCTTTCTTCATATCAAATCGACTCCTTGAATGTATGTGGCCTAACCTGTTGGTTCAATCATCTTCCATCACGTCACAATGGTCTCCTTGGTCTGAAAAAGCTCCAATGTGTCACAGTGGCTCCTTGGTTCCATGTGGTTCAGTTGGGCCACAGTGGAATCCTTGCTTTCTTCATGTCACAATGCCTCCTTGGCTCCATGTGGCCTTACCTCTGAGTTCAATCATCTTCCATCATGACACAATAATCTCCTGAGTTTGAGAAAGCTACAGAGTGTCACCATGGCGCCATGATTCCTTGTGGCCTTACCTGTTGGTTCAATCATCTTCCACCATGTCACAATGGTCTCCTTGGTTTCCAAAAGCTCCATTGTGTCACAGTGGCCCCTTGGTTCCATGCAGTTCTGTCACGTCACAATGTTAACCGTGCTTTCTTCTTGTCACAATGGCCCTTGGCTCCATGTGGCCTTGCCTGTTGGTTTCAGCATCTTCCATCATGTCACAATGACTCCTTGGTCTCAAAAAGCTCCACTGTGTAACTGTGGCCCCTTGGTTCCATGCGCCATGCGGATCTCTCGTGTCACAATGGAATCCTTGCTTTCTTTGTGTGAGAACGGCTGCTTGGCTTCAAGTGGCCTTACCTGTGTGTTCAATCACTTCCATTGTGTCGCAATGGTCTCCTTGGCCTTAAAAAGCTCCACTGTGTCACAGTGACTCCTTGGTTCCCTGTGGTTCAGTTAGGCACCACTGGAATCCTTGCTTTCTTCATGTCACAATGCCTCCTTGGCTCCATGTGGCCTTACCTCTGAGTTCAATCATCTGCCATCATGTCATAATAGTCTCCTTGCATTGCAAAGCTCTACAGTGTCACCATGGCTCCTCATTTTAATGTGGCCTTACCTGTGAGTTCAATCATCTGCCATCATGTCACAATCATCTCCTGAGTTGGAAAAAACTCCACTGTGTCACAGTGGCTCCATGGTTCCATGATGTTCTCTTAGGCCGCAATGGAATCCTTGCTTTCGTCATGTCACAGTGCCTCCTTGGCTCCATGTGGCCTTACCTCTGAGTTCAATCATCTTCCATCACGTCACCATAATCTCCTTGGCTTGAAAAAGCTCTACAGTGTCACCAGGGCTCCTTCATTCCATGGGGCCTTACCTGTTGGTTCAATCATCTTCCATCATGTCCCAACGGTCTCCTTGGACTGAAAAAGCTCCTCTGTGTCCCAGTGGCTCCTTGGTTCCATGTGGTTCTGTTAGGCCACAGTGGAATCCTTGCTTTCTTCATGTCACAATGCCTCCTTGGCTCCATGTGGCCTTACCTCTGAGTTCAATCATCTGCCATCATGTCATAATAGTCTCCTTGGATTGAAAAAGCTCTACAGTGTCACCATGGCGCCATGATTCCATGTGGCCTTACCTGTTGGTTCAATCATCTTCCATCATGTCGCAATAACTCCTTAGTCTGAATAAGCTCCAATGTGTCACAGTGGCCACTTGGTTCCATGCGCCATGTGGTTCTGTTGTGTCACAACGAGTCTTTGCTTTCTTCATATCAAATCGACTCCTTGAATGTATGTGGCCTAACCTGTAGGTTCAATCATCTTCCATCACGTCACAATGGTCTCCTTGGTTTCCAAAAGCTCCATTGTGTCACAGTGGCCCCTTGGTTCCATGCAGTTCTGTCACGTCACAATGGAATCCTTGTTTTCTTCTTGTCACAATGGCCCTTGGCTCCATGTGGCCTTGCCTGTTGGTTTCAGCATCTTCCATCATGTCACAATGACTCCTTGGTCTCAAAAAGCTCCACTGTGTAACTGTGGCCCCTTGGTTCCATGCGCCATGCGGATCTCTCATGTCACAATGGAATCCTTGCTTTCTTTGTGTGAGAACGGCTGCTTGGCTTCAAGAGGCCTTACCTGTGTGTTCAATCACTTCCATTGTGTCGCAACGGTCTCCTTGGCCTTAAAAAGCTCCTCTGTGTCCCAGTGGCTCCTTGGTTCGATGTGGTTCTATTAGGCACCACTGGAATCCTTGCTTTCTCTGTGTCACAATGCCTCCTTGTCTCCATGTGGCCTTACCTCTGAGTTCAATCATCTGCCATCATGTCATAATAGTCTCCTTGGATTGCAAAGCTCTACAGTGTCACCATGGCTCCTCATTTTAATGTGGCCTTAC
Source organism: Anomalospiza imberbis (assembly GCF_031753505.1). NCBI lineage: Eukaryota > Metazoa > Chordata > Aves > Passeriformes > Viduidae > Anomalospiza > Anomalospiza imberbis. The sequence continues at coordinate 8,686 of NW_027100115.1, forward strand.
CTGTGAGTTCAATCATCTTCCATCATGTCACTATCGTCTCCTGAGTTTGAAAAAACTCCCCTGTGTCACAGTGGCTCCTTGGTTCCATGTGGTTCAGTCAGGCCACAGTGGAAGCCTTGCCTTCGTCATGTCACAATGCCTCCTTGGCTCCATGTGGCCTTACCTGTTGGTTTATTCTTCTTCCATCATGTCATAATGGTCTCCTTGGTCTGAAAAAGCTCCAATGTGTCACAGTGGCCTCTTGGTTCCATGCGGTTCTGTCGTGTCACAATGGAGTCCTTGCTTTCTTCATATCAAAACGACTCCTTGACTGCATGTGGCCTTGCCTGTTTGTTCAATCATCTGCCATCATGTCACAATCATCTCCTGAGTTGGAAAAAACTCCACTGTGTCACAGTGGCTCCATGGTTCCATGATGTTCTCTTAGGCCGCAATGGAATCCTTGCTTTCGTCATGTCACAGTGCCTCCTTGGCTCCATGTGGCCTTACCTCTGAGTTCAATCATCTTCCATCACGTCACCATAATCTCCTTGGCTTGAAAAAGCTCTACAGTGTCACCAGGGCTCCTTCATTCCATGGGGCCTTACCGGTTGGTTCAATCATCTTCCATCATGTCACAATGGTCTCCTGGGTCTGAAAAAGTTCCACTGTGTCACAGCAGCCGGCCCCTTAGTTTCATGTGGTTCAGTTAGGCCACAATGGAATCCTTGCTTTCTTCATGTCACAATGCCTCCTCGTCTCCATGTGGCCTTACCTGTGAGTTCAATCATCTGCCATCATGTCATAATAGTCTCCTTGGATTGAAAAAGCTCCATCATGAGTGTCACCATGGCTCCTCCGTTCCATGTGGCCTTACCTGTTGGTTTAATCTTCTTCCATCATGTCACAATGGTCTCCCTGGTCTGAAAAAGCTCCAATGTGTCACAGTGGCCCCTTGGTTCCATGCGCCATGCGGTTCTGTTATGTCACAATGGAATCCTTGCTTTCTTCGTGTCAAAACGACTCCCTGTCTGCATGTGGCCTTACCTGTTGGTTCAATCATCTTCCATCATGTCCCAATGGTCTCCTTGGTCTGAAAAACCTCCACTGTGTCCCAGTGGCTCCTTGGTTCCATGTGGTTCAGTTAGGCCACAATGGAATCCTTGCTTTCTTCATGTCACAATGCCTCCTTGGCTCCATGTGGCCTTACCTGTGAGTTCAATCATCTGCCATCATGTCATAATAGTCTCCTTGGATTGAAAAAGCTCTACAGTGTCACCATGGCGCCATGATTCCATGTGGCCTTACCTGTTGGTTCAATCATCTTCCATCATGTCGCAATAACTCCTTAGCCTGAATAAGCTCCAATGTGTCACAGTGGCCACTTGGTTCCATGCGCCATGTGGTTCTGTTGTGTCACAACGAGTCTTTGCTTTCTTCATATCAAATCGACTCCTTGAATGTATGTGGCCTTACCTGTAGGTTCAATCATCTTCCATCACGTCACAATGGTCTCCTTGGTCTGAAAAAGCTCCAATGTGTCACAGTGGCTCCTTGGTTCCATGTGGTTCAGTTGGGCCACAGTGGAATCCTTGCTTTCTTCATGTCACAATGCCTCCTTGGCTCCATGTGGCCTTACCTCTGAGTTCAATCATCTTCCATCATGACACAATAATCTCCTGAGTTTGAGAAAGCTACAGAGTGTCACCATGGCGCCATGATTCCTTGTGGCCTTACCTGTTGGTTCAATCATCTTCCACCATGTCACAATGGTCTCCTTGGTTTCCAAAAGCTCCATTGTGTCACAGTGGCCCCTTGGTTCCATGCAGTTCTGTCACGTCACAATGTTAACCGTGCTTTCTTCTTGTCACAATGGCCCTTGGCTCCATGTGGCCTTGCCTGTTGGTTTCAGCATCTTCCATCATGTCACAATGACTCCTTGGTCTCAAAAAGCTCCACTGTGTAACTGTGGCCCCTTGGTTCCATGCGCCATGCGGATCTCTCGTGTCACAATGGAATCCTTGCTTTCTTTGTGTGAGAACGGCTGCTTGGCTTCAAGTGGCCTTACCTGTGTGTTCAATCACTTCCATTGTGTCGCAATGGTCTCCTTGGCCTTAAAAAGCTCCTCTGTGTCCCAGTGGCTCCTTGGTTCGATGTGGTTCTATTAGGCACCACTGGAATCCTTGCTTTCTCTGTGTCACAATGCCTCCTTGTCTCCATGTGGCCTTACCTCTGAGTTCAATCATCTGCCATCATGTCATAATAGTCTCCTTGGATTGCAAAGCTCTACAGTGTCACCATGGCTCCTCATTTTAATGTGGCCTTACCTGTGAGTTCAATCATCTTCCATCATGTCACAATCGTCTCCTGAGTTTGAAAAAACTCCCCTGTGTCACAGTGGCTCCTTGGTTCCATGTGGTTCAGTCAGGCCACAGTGGAATCCTTGCCTTCGTCATGTCACAATGCCTCCTTGGCTCCATGTGGCCTTACCTGTTGGTTTATTCTTCTTCCATCATGTCATAATGGTCTCCTTGGTCTGAAAAAGCTCCAATGTGTCACAGTGGCCTCTTGGTTCCATGCGGTTCTGTCGTGTCACAATGGAGTCCTTGCTTTCTTCATATCAAAACGACTCCTTGACTGCATGTGGCCTTGCCTGTTTGTTCAATCATCTGCCATCATGTCACAATCATCTCCTGAGTTGGAAAAAACTCCACTGTGTCACAGTGGCTCCATGGTTCCATGATGTTCTCTTAGGCCGCAATGGAATCCTTGCTTTCGTCATGTCACAGTGCCTCCTTGGCTCCATGTGGCCTTACCTCTGAGTTCAATCATCTTCCATCACGTCACCATAATCTCCTTGGCTTGAAAAAGCTCTACAGTGTCACCAGGGCTCCTTCATTCCATGTGGCCTTACCTGTTGGTTCAATCATCTTCCATCATGTCACAATGGTCTCCTTGGTCTGAAAAAGTTCCACTGTGTCACAGCAGCCGGCCCCTTGGTTTCAAGTGGTTCAGTTCGGCCACAATGGAATCCTTGCTTTCTTCATGTCACAATGCCTCCTCGTCTCCATGTGGCCTTACCTGTGAGTTCAATCATCTGCCATCATGTCATAATAGTCTCCTTGGATTGAAAAAGCTCCATCATGAGTGTCACCATGGCTCCTCCGTTCCATGTGGCCTTACCTGTTGGTTTAATCTTCTTCCATCATGTCACAATGGTCTCCCTGGTCTGAAAAAGCTCCAATGTGTCACAGTGGCCCCTTGGTTCCATGCGCCATGCGGTTCTGTTATGTCACAATGGAATCCTTGCTTTCTTCGTGTCAAAACGACTCCCTGTCTGCATGTGGCCTTACCTGTTGGTTCAATCATCTTCCATCATGTCCCAATGGTCTCCTTGGTCTGAAAAACCTCCACTGTGTCCCAGTGGCTCCTTGGTTCCATGTGGTTCTGTTAGGCCACAGTGGAATCCTTGCTTTCTTCATGTCACAATGCCTCCTTGGCTCCATGTGGCCTTACCTGTGAGTTCAATCATCTGCCATCATGTCATAATAGTCTCCTTGGATTGAAAAAGCTCTACAGTGTCACCATGGCGCCATGATTCCATGTGGCCTTACCTGTTGGTTCAATCATCTTCCATCATGTCGCAATAACTCCTTAGCCTGAATAAGCTCCAATGTGTCACAGTGGCCACTTGGTTCCATGCGCCATGTGGTTCTGTTGTGTCACAACGAGTCTTTGCTTTCTTCATATCAAATCGACTCCTTGAATGTATGTGGCCTAACCTGTTGGTTCAATCATCTTCCATCACGTCACAATGGTCTCCTTGGTCTGAAAAAGCTCCAATGTGTCACAGTGGCTCCTTGGTTCCATGTGGTTCAGTTGGGCCACAGTGGAATCCTTGCTTTCTTCATGTCACAATGCCTCCTTGGCTCCATGTGGCCTTACCTCTGAGTTCAATCATCTTCCATCATGACACAATAATCTCCTGAGTTTGAGAAAGCTACAGAGTGTCACCATGGCGCCATGATTCCTTGTGGCCTTACCTGTTGGTTCAATCATCTTCCACCATGTCACAATGGTCTCCTTGGTTTCCAAAAGCTCCATTGTGTCACAGTGGCCCCTTGGTTCCATGCAGTTCTGTCACGTCACAATGTTAACCGTGCTTTCTTCTTGTCACAATGGCCCTTGGCTCCATGTGGCCTTGCCTGTTGGTTTCAGCATCTTCCATCATGTCACAATGACTCCTTGGTCTCAAAAAGCTCCACTGTGTAACTGTGGCCCCTTGGTTCCATGCGCCATGCGGATCTCTCGTGTCACAATGGAATCCTTGCTTTCTTTGTGTGAGAACGGCTGCTTGGCTTCAAGTGGCCTTACCTGTGTGTTCAATCACTTCCATTGTGTCGCAATGGTCTCCTTGGCCTTAAAAAGCTCCACTGTGTCACAGTGACTCCTTGGTTCCCTGTGGTTCAGTTAGGCACCTCTGGAATCCTTGCTTTCTTCATGTCACAATGCCTCCTTGGCTCCATGTGGCCTTACCTCTGAGTTCAATCATCTGCCATCATGTCATAATAGTCTCCTTGCATTGCAAAGCTCTACAGTGTCACCATGGCTCCTCATTTTAATGTGGCCTTACCTGTGAGTTCAATCATCTGCCATCATGTCACAATCATCTCCTGAGTTGGAAAAAACTCCACTGTGTCACAGTGGCTCCATGGTTCCATGATGTTCTCTTAGGCCGCAATGGAATCCTTGCTTTCGTCATGTCACAGTGCCTCCTTGGCTCCATGTGGCCTTCCCTCTGAGTTCAATCATCTTCCATCACGTCACCATAATCTCCTTGGCTTGAAAAAGCTCTACAGTGTCACCAGGGCTCCTTCATTCCATGGGGCCTTACCTGTTGGTTCAATCATCTTCCAGCATGTCACAATGGTCTCCTTGGTCTGAAAAAGTTCCACTGTGTCACAGTAGCCGGCCCCTTGGTTTCAAGTAGTTCAGTTAGGCCACAATGGTATCCTTGCTTTCTTCATGTCACAATGCCTCCTTGTCTGCAAGTGGCCATACCTCTGAGTTCAATCATCTGCCATCATGTCATCATAGTCTCCTTGGATTGAAAAAGATCCATCATGAGTGTCACCATGGCTCCTCCGTTCCATGTGGCTTTACCTGTTGGTTTCAGCATCTTCCATCATGTCACAATGACTCCTTGGTCTCAAAAAGCTCCACTGTGTAACTGTGGCCCCTTGGTTCCGTGCGCCATGCGGATCTCTCGTGTCACAATGGAATCCTTGCTTTCTTTGTGTGAGAACGGCTGCTTGGCTTCAAGTGGCCTTACCTGTGAGTTCAATCATCTTCCATCATGTCCCAACGGTCTCCTTGGACTGAAAAAGCTCCTCTGTGTCCCAGTGGCTCCTTGGTTCCATGTGGTTCTGTTAGGCCACAGTGGAATCCTTGCTTTCTTCATGTCAAAATGCCTCTTTGTCTCCATGTGGCCTTACCTCTGAGTTCAATCATCTTCCATCATGTCACAATCGTCTCCTGAGTTTGAAAAAACTCCCCTGTGTCACAGTGGCTCCTTGGTTCCATGTGGTTCAGTCAGGCCACAGTGGAATCCTTGCCTTCGTCATGTCACAATGCCTCCTTGGCTCCATGTGGCCTTACCTGTTGGTTTATTCTTCTTCCATCATGTCATAATGGTCTCCTTGGTCTGAAAAAGCTCCAATGTGTCACAGTGGCCTCTTGGTTCCATGCGGTTCTGTCGTGTCACAATGGAGTCCTTGCTTTCTTCATATCAAAACGACTCCTTGACTGCATGTGGCCTTGCCTGTTTGTTCAATCATCTGCCATCATGTCACAATCATCTCCTGAGTTGGAAAAAGTTCCACTGTGTCACAGTGGCTCCATGGTTCCATGATGTTCTCTTAGGCCGCAATGGAATCCTTGCTTTCGTCATGTCACAGTGCCTCCTTGGCTCCATGTGGCCTTACCTCTGAGTTCAATCATCTTCCATCACGTCACCATAATCTCCTTGGCTTGAAAAAGCTCTACAGTGTCACCAGGGCTCCTTCATTCCATGGGGCCTTACCTGTTGGTTCAATCATCTTCCATCATGTCACAATGGTCTCCTGGGTCTGAAAAAGTTCCACTGTGTCACAGCGGCCGGCCCCTTGGTTTCAAGTGGTTCAGTTAGGCCACAATGGAATCCTTGCTTTCTTCATGTCACAATGCCTCCTCGTCTCCATGTGGCCTTACCTGTGAGTTCAATCATCTGCCATCATGTCATAATAGTCTCCTTGGATTGAAAAAGCTCTACAGAGTGTCACCATGGCTCCTCCGTTCCATGTGGCCTTACCTGTTGGTTTAATCTTCTTCCATCATGTCACAATGGTCTCCTTGGTCTGAAAAAGCTCCAATGTGTCACAGTGGCCTCTTGGTTCCATGCGCCATGCGGATCTGTTGTGTCACAATGGAATCCTTGCTTCCTTCGTGTCAAATCAACTCCTTGAATGCATGTGGCATTACCTGTGAGTTCAATGATCTTCCATCATGTCCCAACGGTCTCCTTGGACTGAAAAAGCTCCTCTGTGTCCCAGTGGCTCCTTGGTTCCATGTGGTTCTGTTAGGCCACAGTGGAATCCTTGCTTTCTTCATGTCAAAATGCCTCTTTGTCTCCATGTGGCCTTACCTGTGAGTTCAATCATCTTCCATCATGTCATAATCGTCTTCTGAGTTTGAAAAAACTCCCCTGTGTCACAGTGGCTCCTTGGTTCCATGTGGTTCAGTCAGGCCACAGTGGAATCCTTGCCTTCGTCATGTCACAATGCCTCCTTGGCTCCATGTGGCCTTACCTGTTGGTTTATTCTTCTCCCATCATGTCATAATGGTCTCCTTGGTCTGAAAAAGCTCCAATGTGTCACAGTGGCCTCTTGGTTCCATGCGCCATGCGGTTCTGTCGTGTCACAATGGAGTCCTTGCTTTCTTCATATCAAAACGACTCCTTGACTGCATGTGGCCTTGCCTGTTTGTTCAATCATCTGCCATCATGTCACAATCATCTCCTGAGTTGGAAAAAACTCCACTGTGTCACAGTGGCTCCATGGTTCCATGATGTTCTCTTAGGCCGCAATGGAATCCTTGCTTTCGTCATGTCACAGTGCCTCCTTGGCTCCATGTGGCCTTACCTCTGAGTTCAATCATCTTCCATCACGTCACCATAATCTCCTTGGCTTGAAAAAGCTCTACAGTGTCACCAGGGCTCCTTCATTCCATGGGGCCTTACCGGTTGGTTCAATCATCTTCCATCATGTCACAATGGTCTCCTGGGTCTGAAAAAGTTCCACTGTGTCACAGCAGCCGGCCCCTTGGTTTCAAGTGGTTCAGTTAGGCCACAATGGAATCCTTGCTTTCTTCATGTCACAAGGCCTCCTCGTCTCCATGTGGCCTTCCCTGTGAGTTCAATCATCTGCCATCATGTCATAATAGTCTCCTTGGATTGAAAAAGCTCTACAGAGTGTCACCATGGCTCCTCCGTTCCATGTGGCCTTACCTGTTGGTTTAATCTTCTTCCATCATGTCACAATGGTCTCCCTGGTCTGAAAAAGCTCCAATGTGTCACAGTGGCCTCTTGGTTCCATGTGCCATGCGGATCTGTTGTGTCACAATGGAATCCTTGCTTTCTTCGTGTCAAAACGACTCCCTGTCTGCATGTGGCCTTACCGGTTGGTTCAATCATCTTCCATCATGTCCCAATGGTCTCCTTGGTCTGAAAAACCTCCACTGTGTCCCAGTGGCTCCTTGGTTCCATGTGGTTCAGTTAGGCCGCAATGGAATCCTTGCTTTCTTCATGTCACAATGCCTCCTTGGCTCCATGTGGCCTTACCTGTGAGTTCAATCATCTGCCATCATGTCATAATAGTCTCCTTGGATTGAAAAAGCTCTACAGTGTCACCATGGCGCCATGATTCCATGTGGCCTTACCTGTTGGTTCAATCATCTTCCATCATGTCGCAATAACTCCTTAGTCTGAATAAGCTCCAATGTGTCACAGTGGCCACTTGGTTCCACGCGCCATGTGGTTCTGTTGTGTCACAACGAGTCCTTGCTTTCTTCATATCAAATCGACTCCTTGAATGTATGTGGCCTAACCTGTAGGTTCAATCATCTTCCATCACGTCACAATGGTCTCCTTGGTCTGAAAAAGCTCCAATGTGTCACAGTGGCTCCTTGGTTCCATGTGGTTCAGTTGGGCCACAGTGGAATCCTTGCTTTCTTCATGTCACAATGCCTCCTTGGCTCCATGTGGCCTTACCTCTGAGTTCAATCATCTTCCATCATGACACAATAATCTCCTGAGTTTGAGAAAGCTACAGAGTGTCACCATGGCGCCATGATTCCTTGTGGCCTTACCTGTTGGTTCAATCATCTTCCACCATGTCACAATGGTCTCCTTGGTTTCCAAAAGCTCCATTGTGTCACAGTGGCCCCTTGGTTCCATGCAGTTCTGTCACGTCACAATGTTAACCGTGCTTTCTTCTTGTCACAATGGCCCTTGGCTCCATGTGGCCTTGCCTGTTGGTTTCAGCATCTTCCATCATGTCACAATGACTCCTTGGTCTCAAAAAGCTCCACTGTGTAACTGTGGCCCCTTGGTTCCATGCGCCATGCGGATCTCTCGTGTCACAATGGAATCCTTGCTTTCTTTGTGTGAGATCGGCTGCTTGGCTTCAAGTGGCCTTACCTGTGTGTTCAATCACTTCCATTGTGTCGCAATGGTCTCCTTGGCCTTAAAAAGCTCCACTGTGTCACAGTGACTCCTTGGTTCCATGTGGTTCAGTTAGGCACCTCTGGAATCCTTGCTTTCTTCATGTCACAATGCCTCCTTGTCTCCATGTGGCCTTACCTCTGAGTTCAATCATCTGCCATCATGTCATAATAGTCTCCTTGGATTGCAAAGCTCTACAGTGTCACCATGGCTCCTCATTTTAATGTGGCCTTACCTGTGAGTTCAATCATCTTCCATCATGTCACAATCGTCTCCTGAGTTTGAAAAAACTCCCCTGTGTCACAGTGGCTCCTTGGTTCCATGTGGTTCAGTCAGGCCACAGTGGAATCCTTGCCTTCGTCATGTCACAATGCCTCCTTGGCTCCATGTGGCCTTACCTGTTGGTTTATTCTTCTCCCATCATGTCATAATGGTCTCCTAGGACTGAAAAAGCTCCAATGTGTCACAGTGGCCTCTTGGTTCCATGCGCCATGCGGTTCTGTCGTGTCACAATGGAGTCCTTGCTTTCTTCATATCAAAACGACTCCTTGACTGCATGTGGCCTTGCCTGTTTGTTCAATCATCTGCCATCATGTCACAATCATCTCCTGAGTTGGAAAAAACTCCACTGTGTCACAGTGGCTCCATGGTTCCATGATGTTCTCTTAGGCCGCAATGGAATCCTTGCTTTCGTCATGTCACAGTGCCTCCTTGGCTCCATGTGGCCTTACCTCTGAGTTCAATCATCTTCCATCACGTCACCATAATCTCCTTGGCTTGAAAAAGCTCTACAGTGTCACCAGGGCTCCTTCATTCCATGTGGCCTTACCTGTTGGTTCAATCATCTTCCATCATGTCACAATGGTCTCCTTGGTCTGAAAAAGTTCCACTGTGTCACAGCAGCCGGCCCCTTGGTTTCAAGTGGTTCACTTAGGCCACAATGGAATCCTCTCTTTCTTCATGTCACAATGCCTCCTTGTCTGCATGTGGCCATACCTGTGAGTTCAATCATCTGCCATCATGTCATAATAGTCTCCTTGGATTGAAAAAGCTCCATCATGAGTGTCACCATGGCTCCTCCGTTCCATGTGGCCTTACCTGTTGGTTTAATCTTCTTCCATCATGTCACAATGGCCTCCTTGGTCTGAAAAAGCTCCAATGTGTCACAGTGGCCTCTTGGTTCCATGTGCCATGCGGATCTGTTGTGTCACAATGGAATCCTTGCTTTCTTCGTGTCAAAACAACTCCTTGAATGCATATGGGGCCTTACCTGTGAGTTCAATCATCTTCCATCATGTCCCAACGGTCTCCTTGGACTGAAAAAGCTCCTCTGTGTCCCAGTGGCTCCTTGGTTCCATGTGGTTCTGTTAGGCCACAGTGGAATCCTTGCTTTCTTCATGTCACAATGCCTCCTTGGCTCCATGTGGCCTTACCTCTGATTTCAATCATCTGACATCATGTCATAATAGTCTCCTTGGATTGAAAAAGCTCTACAGTGTCACCATGGCGCCATGATTCCATGTGGCCTTACCTGTTGGTTCAATCATCTTCCATCATGTCGCAATAACTCCTTAGTCTGAATAAGCTCCAATGTGTCACAGTGGCCACTTGGTTCCATGCGCCATGTGGTTCTGTTGTGTCACAACGAGTCTTTGCTTTCTTCATATCAAATCGACTCCTTGAATGTATGTGGCCTAACCTGTAGGTTCAATCATCTTCCATCACGTCACAATGGTCTCCTTGGTTTCCAAAAGCTCCATTGTGTCACAGTGGCCCCTTGGTTCCATGCAGTTCTGTCAGGTCACAATGGAATCCTTGCTTTCTTCATGTCACAATGGCCCCTGGTTGCATGTGGCCTTGCCTGTTTGTTTCAGCATCTTCCATCATGTCACAATGACTCCTTGGTCTCAAAAAGCTCCACTGTGTAACTGTGGCCCCTTGGTTCCATGCGCCATGCGGATCTCTCGTGTCACAATGGAATCCTTGCTTTCTTTGTGTGAGATCGGCTGCTTGGCTTCAAGTGGCCTTACCTGTGTGTTCAATCACTTCCATTGTGTCGCAATGGTCTCCTTGGCCTTAAAAAGCTCCACTGTGTCACAGTGACTCCTTGGTTCCATGTGGTTCAGTTAGGCACCTCTGGAATCCTTGCTTTCTTCATGTCACAATGCCTCCTTGTCTCCATGTGGCCTTACCTCTGAGTTCAATCATCTGCCATCATGTCATAATAGTCTCCTTGGATTGCAAAGCTCTACAGTGTCACCATGGCTCCTCATTTTAATGTGGCCTTACCTGTGAGTTCAATCATCTTCCATCATGTCACAATCGTCTCCTGAGTTTGAAAAAACTCCCCTGTGTCAGAGTGGCTCCTTGGTTCCATGTGGTTCAGTCAGGCCACAGTGGAATCCTTGCCTTCGTCATGTCACAATGCCTCCTTGGCTCCATGTGGCCTTACCTGTTGGTTTATTCTTCTCCCATCATGTCATAATGGTCTCCTAGGACTGAAAAAGCTCCAATGTGTCACAGTGGCCTCTTGGTTCCATGCGCCATGCGGTTCTGTCGTGTCACAATGGAGTCCTTGCTTTCTTCATATCAAAACGACTCCTTGACTGCATGTGGCCTTGCCTGTTTGTTCAATCATCTGCCATCATGTCACAATCATCTCCTGAGTTGGAAAAAACTCCACTGTGTCACAGTGGCTCCATGGTTCCATGATGTTCTCTTAGGCCGCAATGGAATCCTTGCTTTCGTCATGTCACAGTGCCTCCTTGGCTCCATGTGGCCTTCCCTCTGAGTTCAATCATCTTCCATCACGTCACCATAATCTCCTTGGCTTGAAAAAGCTCTACAGTGTCACCAGGGCTCCTTCATTCCATGGGGCCTTACCTGTTGGTTCAATCATCTTCCATCATGTCACAATGGTCTCCTTGGTCTGAAAAAGTTCCACTGTGTCACAGCAGCCGGCCCCTTGGTTTCAAGTGGTTCAGTTAGGCCACAATGGAATCCTTGCTTTCTTCATGTCACAATGCCTCCTTGTCTGCATGTGGCCATACCTGTGAGTTCAATCATCTGCCATCATGTCATCATAGTCTCCTTGGATTGAAAAAGCTCCATCATGAGTGTCACCATGGCTCCTCCGTTCCATGTGGCCTTACCTGTTGGTTTAATCGTCTTCCATCATGTCACAATGGTCTCCTTGGTCTGAAAAAGCTCCAATCTGTCACAGTGGCCTCTTGGTTCCATGCGCCATGCGGATCTGTTGCGTCACAATGGAATCCTTGCTTCCTTCGTGTCAAATCAACTCCTTGAATGCATGTGGCCTTACCTGTGAGTTCAATGATCTTCCATCATGTCCCAACGGTCTCCTTGGACTGAAAAAGCTCCTCTGTGTCCCAGTGGCTCCTTGGTTCCATGTGGTTCTGTTAGGCCACAGTGGAATCCTTGCTTTCTTCATGTCAAAATGCCTCTTTGTCTCCATGTGGCCTTACCTCTGAGTTCAATCATCTTCCATCATGTCACAATCGTCTCCTGAGTTTGAAAAAACTCCCCTGTGTCACAGTGGCTCCTTGGTTCAATGTGGTTCAGTCAGGCCACAGTGGAATCCTTGCCTTCGTCATGTCACAATGCCTCCTTGGCTCCATGTGGCCTTACCTGTTGGTTTATTCTTCTCCCATCATGTCATAATGGTCTCCTTGGTCTGAAAAAGCTCCAATGTGTCACAGTGGCTTCTTGGTTCCATGCACTTCTGTCGTGTCACAATGGAGTCCTTGCTTTCTTCATATCAAAACGACTCCTTGACTGCATGTGGCCTTGCCTGTTTGTTCAATCATCTGCCATCATGTCACAATCATCTCCTGAGTTGGAAAAAACTCCACTGTGTCACAGTGGCTCCATGGTTCCATGATGTTCTCTTAGGCCGCAATGGAATCCTTGCTTTCGTCATGTCACAGTGCCTCCTTGGCTCCATGTGGCCTTACCTCTGAGTTCAATCATCTTCTATCACGTCACCATAATCTCCTTGGCTTGAAAAAGCTCTACAGTGTCACCAGGGCTCCTTCATTCCATGGGGCCTTACCTGTTGGTTCAATCATCTTCCATCATGTCACAATGGTCTCCTTGGTCTGAAAAAGTTCCACTGTGTCACAGCAGCCGGCCCCTTGGTTTCAAGTGGTTCAGTTAGGCCACAATGGAATCCTCTCTTTCTTCATGTCACAATGCCTCCTTGTCTGCATGTGGCCATACCTGTGAGTTCAATCATCTGCCATCATGTCATAATAGTCTCCTTGGATTGAAAAAGCTCCATCATGAGTGTCACCATGGCTCCTCCGTTCCATGTGGCCTTACCTGTTGGTTTAATCTTCTTCCATCAAGTCACAATGGTCTCCTTGGTCTGAAAAAGCTCCAATGTGTCACAGTGGCCTCTTGGTTCCATGCGCCATGCGGATCTGTTGTGTCACAATGGAATCCTTGCTTTCTTCGTGTCAAATCGACTCCTTGAATGAATGTGGCCTTACCTGTGAGTTCAATCATCTTCCATCATGTCCCAACGGTCTCCTTGGTCTGAAAAACCTCCTCTGTGTCCCAGTGGCTCCTTGGTTCCATGTGGTTCTGTTAGGCCACAGTGGAATCCTTGCTTTCTTCATGTCAAAATGCCTCTTTGTCTCCATGTGGCCTTACCTCTGAGTTCAATCATCTGCCATCATGTCTTAATAGTCTCCTTGGATTGAAAAGCTCTACAGTGTCACCATGGCTCTTCATTTTAATGTGGCCTTACCTGTCAGTTCAATCATCTTCCATCATGACACAATAATTTCCTGAGTTTGAGAAAGCTACAGAGTGTCACCATGGCGCCATGATTCCTTGTGGCCTTACCTGTTGGTTCAATCATCTTCAACCATGTCACAATGGTCTCCTTGGTTTCCAAAAGCTCCATTGTGTCACAATGGCCCTTGGCTCCATGTGGCCTTGCCTGTTGGTTTCAGCATCTTCCATCATGTCACAATGACTCCTTGGTCTCAAAAAGCTCCACTGTGTAACTGTGGCCCCTTGGTTCCATGCGCCATGCGGATCTCTCGTGTCACAATGGAATCCTTGCTTTCTTTGTGTGAGAACGGCTGCTTGGCTTCAAGTGGCCTTACCTGTGTGTTCAATCACTTCCATTGTGTCGCAATGGTCTCCTTGGCCTTAAAAAGCTCCACTGTGTCACAGTGACTCCTTGGTTCCATGTGGTTCAGTTAGGCACCTCTGGAATCCTTGCTTTCTTCATGTCACAATGCCTCCTTGTCTCCATGTGGCCTTACCTCTGAGTTCAATCATCTGCCATCATGTCATAATAGTCTCCTTGGATTGCAAAGCTCTACAGTGTCACCATGGCTCCTCATTTTAATGTGGCCTTACCTGTGAGTTCAATCATCTTCCATCATGTCACAATCGTCTCCTGAGTTTGAAAAAACTCCCCTGTGTCAGAGTGGCTCCTTGGTTCCATGTGGTTCAGTCAGGCCACAGTGGAATCCTTGCCTTCGTCATGTCACAATGCCTCCATGGCTCCATGTGGCCTTACCTGTTGGTTTATTCTTCTCCCATCATGTCATAATGGTCTCCTTGGTCTGAAAAAGCTCCAATGTGTCACAGTGGCCTCTTGGTTCCATGCGCCATGCGGTTCTGTCGTGTCACAATGGAGTCCTTGCTTTCTTCATATCAAAACGACTCCTTGACTGCATGTGGCCTTGCCTGTTTGTTCAATCATCTGCCATCATGTCACAATCATCTCCTGAGTTGGAAAAAACTCCACTGTGTCACAGTGGCTCCATGGTTCCATGATGTTCTCTTAGGCCGCAATGGAATCCTTGCTTTCGTCATGTCACAGTGCCTCCTTGGCTCCATGTGGCCTTACCTCTGAGTTCAATCATCTTCCATCACGTCACCATAATCTCCTTGGCTTGAAAAAGCTCTACAGTGTCACCAGGGCTCCTTCATTCCATGGGGCCTTACCTGTTGGTTCAATCATCTTCCATCATGTCACAATGGTCTCCTTGGTCTGAAAAAGTTCCACTGTGTCACAGCAGCCGGCCCCTTGGTTTCAAGTGGTTCAGTTAGGCCACAATGGAATCCTCTCTTTCTTCATGTCACAATGCCTCCTTGTCTGCATGTGGCCATACCTGTGAGTTCAATCATCTGCCATCATGTCATAATAGTCTCCTTGGATTGAAAAAGCTCCATCATGAGTGTCACCATGGCTCCTCCGTTCCATGTGGCCTTACCTGTTGGTTTAATCTTCTTCCATCATGTCACAATGGCCTCCTTGGTCTGAAAAAGCTCCAATGTGTCACAGTGGCCCCTTGGTTCCATGCGCCATGCGGTTCTGTTATGTCACAATGGAATCCTTGCTTTCTTCGTGTCAAATCAACTCCTTGAATGCATATGGCCTTACCTGTGAGTTCAATCATCTTCCATCATGTCCCAACAGTCTCCTTGGACTGAAAAAGCTCCTCTGTGTCCCAGTGGCTCCTTGGTTCCATGTGGTTCTGTTAGGCCACAGTGGAATCCTTGCTTTCTTCATGTCACAATGCCTCCTTGGCTCCATGTGGCCTTACCTCTGATTTCAATCATCTGACATCATGTCATAATAGTCTCCTTGGATTGAAAAAGCTCTACAGTGTCACCATGGCGCCATGATTCCATGTGGCCTTACCTGTTGGTTCAATCATCTTCCATCATGTCGCAATAACTCCTTAGTCTGAATAAGCTCCAATGTGTCACAGTGGCCACTTGGTTCCATGCGCCATGTGGTTCTGTTGTGTCACAACGAGTCTTTGCTTTCTTCATATCAAATCGACTCCTTGAATGTATGTGGCCTAACCTGTAGGTTCAATCATCTTCCATCACGTCACAATGGTCTCCTTGGTTTCCAAAAGCTCCATTGTGTCACAGTGGCCCCTTGGTTCCATGCAGTTCTGTCAGGTCACAATGGAATCCTTGCTTTCTTCATGTCACAATGGCCCCTGGTTGCATGTGGCCTTGCCTGTTTGTTTCAGCATCTTCCATCATGTCACAATGACTCCTTGGTCTCAAAAAGCTCCACTGTGTAACTGTGGCCCCTTGGTTCCATGCGCCATGCGGATCTCTCATGTCACAATGGAATCCTTGCTTTCTTTGTGTGAGAACGGCTGCTTGGCTTCAAGTGGCCTTACCTGTGTTCAATCACTTCCATTGTGTCGCAATGGTCTCCTTGGCCTTAAAAAGCTCCTCTGTGTCCCAGTGGCTCCTTGGTTCGATGTGGTTCTATTAGGCACCACTGGAATCCTTGCTTTCTTCATGTCACAATGCCTCCTTGTCTCCATGTGGCCTTACCTCTGAGTTCAATCATCTGCCATCATGTCATAATAGTCTCCTTGGATTGCAAAGCTCTACAGTGTCACCATGGCTCCTCATTTTAATGTGGCCTTACCTGTGAGTTCAATCATCTTCCATCATGTCACAATCGTCTCCTGAGTTTGAAAAAACTCCCCTGTGTCACAGTGGCTCCTTGGTTCCATGTGGTTCAGTCAGGCCACAGTGGAATCCTTGCCTTCGTCATGTCACAATGCCTCCTTGGCTCCATGTGGCCTTACCTGTTGGTTTATTCTTCTCCCATCATGTCATAATGGTCTCCTTGGTCTGAAAAAGCTCCAATGTGTCACAGTGGCTTCTTGGTTCCATGCACTTCTGTCGTGTCACAATGGAGTCCTTGCTTTCTTCATATCAAAACGACTCCTTGACTGCATGTGGCCTTGCCTGTTTGTTCAATCATCTGCCATCATGTCACAATAATCTCCTGAGTTGGAAAAAACTCCACTGTGTCACAGTGGCTCCATGGTTCCATGATGTTCTCTTAGGCCGCAATGGAATCCTTGCTTTCGTCATGTCACAGTGCCTCCTTGGCTCCATGTGGCCTTACCTCTGAGTTCAATCATCTTCCATCACGTCACCATAATCTCCTTGGCTTGAAAAAGCTCTACAGTGTCACCAGGGCTCCTTCATTCCATGGGGCCTTACCTGTTGGTTCAATCATCTTCCATCATGTCACAATGGTCTCCTTGGTCTGAAAAAGTTCCACTGTGTCACAGCAGCCGGCCCCTTGGTTTCAAGTGGTTCACTTAGGCCACAATGGAATCCTTGCTTTCTTCATGTCACAATGCCTCCTTGTCTGCATGTGGCCATACCTGTGAGTTCAATCATCTGCCATCATGTCATCATAGTCTCCTTGGATTGAAAAAGCTCCATCATGAGTGTCACCATGGCTCCTCCGTTCCATGTGGCCTTACCTGTTGGTTTAATCGTCTTCCATCATGTCACAATGGTCTCCTTGGTCTGAAAAAGCTCCAATGTGTCACAGTGGCCCTTGGTTCCATGCGCCATGCGGATCTGTTGTGTCACAATGGAATCCTTGCTTCCTTCGTGTCAAATCAACTCCTTGAATGCATGTGGCCTTAGCTGTGAGTTCAATGATCTTCCATCATGTCCCAACGGTCTCCTTGGACTGAAAAAGCTCCTCTGTGTCCCAGTGGCTCCTTGGTTCCATGTGGTTCTGTTAGGCCACAGTGGAATCCTTGCTTTCTTCACGTCAAAATGCCTCTTTGTCTCCATGTGGCCTTACCTGTGAGTTCAATCATCTTCCATCATGTCACAATCGTCTCCTGAGTTTGAAAAAACTCCCCTGTGTCACAGTGGCTCCTTGGTTCCATGTGGTTCAGTCAGGCCACAGTGGAATCCTTGCCTTCGTCATGTCACAATGCCTCCTTGGCTCCATGTGGCCTTACCTGTTGGTTTATTCTTCTCCCATCATGTCATAATGGTCTCCTTGGTCTGAAAAAGCTCCAATGTGTCACAGTGGCCTCTTGGTTCCATGCGCCATGCGGTTCTGTCGTGTCACAATGGAGTCCTTGCTTTCTTCATATCAAAACGACTCCTTGACTGCATGTGGCCTTGCCTGTTTGTTCAATCATCTGCCATCATGTCACAATCATCTCCTGAGTTTGAAAAAACTCCACTGTGTCACAGTGGCTCCATGGTTCCATGATGTTCTCTTAGGCCGCAATGGAATCCTTGCTTTCGTCATGTCACAGTGCCTCCTTGGCTCCATGTGGCCTTACCTCTGAGTTCAATCATCTTCCATCACGTCACCATAATCTCCTTGGCTTGAAAAAGCTCTACAGTGTCACCAGGGCTCCTTCATTCCATGGGGCCTTACCGGTTGGTTCAATCATCTTCCATCATGTCACAATGGTCTCCTTGGTCTGAAAAAGTTCCACGGTGTCACCGCAGCCGGCCCCTTGGTTTCAAGTGGTTCAGTTAGGCCACAATGGAATCCTTGCTTTCTTCATGTCACAATGCCTCCTCGTCTCCATGTGGCCTTACCTGTGAGTTCAATCATCTGCCATCATGTCATAATAGTCTCCTTGGATTGAAAAAGCTCTACAGAGTGTCACCATGGCTCCTCCGTTCCATGTGGCCTTACCTGTTGGTTTAATCTTCTTCCATCATGTCACAATGGTCTCCCTGGTCTGAAAAAGCTCCAATGTGTCACAGTGGCCTCTTGGTTCCATGTGACATGTGGTTCTGTTGTGTCACAATGGAATCCTTGCTTTCTTCGTGTCAAAACGACTCCCTGTCTGCATGTGGCCTTACCTGTTGGTTCAATCATCTTCCATCATGTCCCAATGGTCTCCTTGGTCTGAAAAACCTCCAGTGTGTCCCAGTGGCTCCTTGGTTCCATGTGGTTCTGTTAGGCCACAGTGGAATCCTTGCTTTCTTCATGTCACAATGCCTCCTTGGCTCCATGTGGCCTTACCTGTGAGTTCAATCATCTGCCATCATGTCATAATAGTCTCCTTGGATTGAAAAAGCTCTACAGTGTCACCATGGCGCCATGATTCCATGTGGCCTTACCTGTTGGTTCAATCATCTTCCATCATGTCGCAATAACTCCTTAGTCTGAATAAGCTCCAATGTGTCACAGTGGCCACTTGGTTCCACGCGCCATGTGGTTCTGTTGTGTCACAACGAGTCCTTGCTTTCTTCATATCAAATCGACTCCTTGAATGTATGTGGCCTAACCTGTAGGTTCAATCATCTTCCATCACGTCACAATGGTCTCCTTGGTCTGAAAAAGCTCCAATGTGTCACAGTGGCTCCTTGGTTCCATGTGGTTCAGTTGGGCCACAGTGGAATCCTTGCTTTCTTCATGTCACAATGCCTCCTTGGCTCCATGTGGCCTTACCTCTGAGTTCAATCATCTTCCATCATGACACAATAATCTCCTGAGTTTGAGAAAGCTACAGAGTGTCACCATGGCGCCATGATTCCTTGTGGCCTTACCTGTTGGTTCAATCATCTTCCACCATGTCACAATGGTCTCCTTGGTTTCCAAAAGCTCCATTGTGTCACAGTGGCCCCTTGGTTCCATGCAGTTCTGTCACGTCACAATGTTAACCGTGCTTTCTTCTTGTCACAATGGCCCTTGGCTCCATGTGGCCTTGCCTGTTGGTTTCAGCATCTTCCATCATGTCACAATGACTCCTTGGTCTCAAAAAGCTCCACTGTGTAACTGTGGCCCCTTGGTTTCATGCGCCATGCGGATCTCTCGTGTCACAATGGAATCCTTGCTTTCTTTGTGTGAGAACGGCTGCTTGGCTTCAAGTGGCCTTACCTGTGTGTTCAATCACTTCCATTGTGTCGCAATGGTCTCCTTGGCCTTAAAAAGCTCCTCTGTGTCCCAGTGGCTCCTTGGTTCGATGTGGTTCTATTAGGCACCACTGGAATCCTTGCTTTCTTCATGTCACAATGCCTCCTTGTCTCCATGTGGCCTTACCTCTGAGTTCAATCATCTGCCATCATGTCATAATAGTCTCCTTGGATTGCAAAGCTCTACAGTGTCACCATGGCTCCTCATTTTAATGTGGCCTTACCTGTGAGTTCAATCATCTTCCATCATGTCACAATCGTCTCCTGAGTTTGAAAAAACTCCCCTGTGTCAGAGTGGCTCCTTGGTTCCATGTGGTTCAGTCAGGCCACAGTGGAATCCTTGCCTTCGTCATGTCACAATGCCTCCTTGGCTCCATGTGGCCTTACCTGTTGGTTTATTCTTCCATCATGTCATAATGGTCTCCTAGGACTGAAAAAGCTCCAATGTGTCACAGTGGCCTCTTGGTTCCATGCGCCATGCGGTTCTGTCGTGTCACAATGGAGTCCTTGCTTTCTTCATATCAAAACGACTCCTTGACTGCATGTGGCCTTGCCTGTTTGTTCAATCATCTGCCATCATGTCACAATCATCTCCTGAGTTTGAAAAAACTCCACTGTGTCACAGTGGCTCCATGGTTCCATGATGTTCTCTTAGGCCGCAATGGAATCCTTGCTTTCGTCATGTCACAGTGCCTCCTTGGCTCCATGTGGCCTTACCTCTGAGTTCAATCATCTTCCATCACGTCACCATAATCTCCTTGGCTTGAAAAAGCTCTACAGTGTCACCAGGGCTCCTTCATTCCATGGGGCCTTACCTGTTGGTTCAATCATCTTCCAGCATGTCACCATGGTCTCCTTGGTCTGAAAAAGTTCCACTGTGTCACAGCAGCCGGCCCCTTGGTTTCAAGTAGTTCAGTTAGGCCACAATGGAATCCTTGCTTTCTTCATGTCACAATGCCTCCTTGGCTCCATGTGGCCATACCTGTGAGTTCAATCATCTGCCATCATGTCATAATAGTCTCCTTGGATTGAAAAAGCTCCATCATGAGTGTCACCGGGGCTCCTCCGTTCCATGTGGCCTTACCTGTTGGTTTAATCTTCTTCCATCATGTCACAATGGCCTCCTTGGTCTGAAAAAGCTCCAATGTGTCACAGTGGCCCCTTGGTTCCATGCACCATGTGGTTCTGTTATGTCACAATGGAATCCTTGCTTTCTTCGTGTCAAATCGACTCCTTGAATGCATATGGCCTTACCTGTGAGTTCAATCATCTTCCATCATGTCCCAACGGTCTCCTTGGACTGAAAAAGCTCCTCTGTGTCCCAGTGGCTCCTTGGTTCCATGTGGTTCTGTTAGGCCACAGTGGAATCCTTGCTTTCTTCATGTCACAATGCCTCCTTGGCTCCATGTGGCCTTACCTCTGATTTCAATCATCTGACATCATGTCATAATAGTCTCCTTGGATTGAAAAAGCTCTACAGTGTCACCATGGCGCCATGATTCCATGTGGCCTTACCTGTTGGTTCAATCATCTTCCATCATGTCGCAATAACTCCTTAGTCTGAATAAGCTCCAATGTGTCACAGTGGCCACTTGGTTCCATGCGCCATGTGGTTCTGTTGTGTCACAACGAGTCTTTGCTTTCTTCATATCAAATCGACTCCTTGAATGTATGTGGCCTAACCTGTAGGTTCAATCATCTTCCATCACGTCACAATGGTCTCCTTGGTTTCCAAAAGCTCCATTGTGTCACAGTGGCCCCTTGGTTCCATGCAGTTCTGTCAGGTCACAATGGAATCCTTGCTTTCTTCATGTCACAATGGCCCCTGGTTGCATGTGGCCTTGCCTGTTTGTTTCAGCATCTTCTATCATGTCACAATGACTCCTTGGTCTCAAAAAGCTCCACTGTGTAACTGTGGCCCCTTGGTTCCATGCGCCATGCGGATCTCTCGTGTCACAATGGAATCCTTGCTTTCTTTGTGTGAGATCGGCTGCTTGGCTTCAAGTGGCCTTACCTGTGTGTTCAATCACTTCCATTGTGTCGCAATGGTCTCCTTGGCCTTAAAAAGCTCCACTGTGTCACAGTGACTCCTTGGTTCCATGTGGTTCAGTTAGGCACCTCTGGAATCCTTGCTTTCTTCATGTCACAATGCCTCCTTGTCTCCATGTGGCCTTACCTCTGAGTTCAATCATCTGCCATCATGTCATAATAGTCTCCTTGGATTGCAAAGCTCTACAGTGTCACCATGGCTCCTCATTTTAATGTGGCCTTACCTGTGAGTTCAATCATCTTCCATCATGTCACAATCGTCTCCTGAGTTTGAAAAAACTCCCCTGTGTCACAGTGGCTCCTTGGTTCCATGTGGTTCAGTCAGGCCACAGTGGAATCCTTGCCTTCGTCATGTCACAATGCCTCCTTGGCTCCATGTGGCCTTACCTGTTGGTTTATTCTTCTTCCATCATGTCATAATGGTCTCCTAGGACTGAAAAAGCTCCAATGTGTCACAGTGGCCTCTTGGTTCCATGCGCCATGCGGTTCTGTCGTGTCACAATGGAGTCCTTGCTTTCTTCATATCAAAACGACTCCTTGACTGCATGTGGCCTTGCCTGTTTGTTCAATCATCTGCCATCATGTCACAATCATCTCCTGAGTTGGAAAAAACTCCACTGTGTCACAGTGGCTCCATGGTTCCATGATGTTCTCTTAGGCCGCAATGGAATCCTTGCTTTCGTCATGTCACAGTGCCTCCTTGGCTCCATGTGGCCTTCCCTCTGAGTTCAATCATCTTCCATCACGTCACCATAATCTCCTTGGCTTGAAAAAGCTCTACAGTGTCACCAGGGCTCCTTCATTCCATGGGGCCTTACCTGTTGGTTCAATCATCTTCCAGCATGTCACAATGGTCTCCTTGGTCTGAAAAAGTTCCACTGTGTCACAGCAGCCGGCCCCTTGGTTTCAAGTGGTTCAGTTAGGCCACAATGGAATCCTTGCTTTCTTCATGTCACAATGCCTCCTTGTCTGCATGTGGCCATACCTGTGAGTTCAATCATCTGCCATCATGTCATCATAGTCTCCTTGGATTGAAAAAGCTCCATCATGAGTGTCACCATGGCTCCTCCGTTCCATGTGGCCTTACCTGTTGGTTTAATCTTCTTCCATCATGTCACAATGGTCTCCTTGGTCTGAAAAAGCTCCAATCTGTCACAGTGGCCTCTTGGTTCCATGCGCCATGCGGATCTGTTGTGTCACAATGGAATCCTTGCTTCCTTCGTGTCAAATCAACTCCTTGAATGCATGTGGCCTTACCTGTGAGTTCAATCATCTTCCATCATGTCCCAACGGTCTCCTTGGACTGAAAAAGCTCCTCTGTGTCCCAGTGGCTCCTTGGTTCCATGTGGTTCTGTTAGGCCACAGTGGAATCCTTGCTTTCTTCATGTCAAAATGCCTCCTTGGCTCCATGTGGCCTTACCTCTGATTTCAATCATCTGACATCATGTCATAATAGTCTCCTTGGATTGAAAAAGCTCTACAGTGTCACCATGGCGCCATGATTCCATGTGGCCTTACCTGTTGGTTCAATCATCTTCCATCATGTCGCAATAACTCCTTAGTCTGAATAAGCTCCAATGTGTCACAGTGGCCACTTGGTTCCACGCGCCATGTGGTTCTGTTGTGTCACAACGAGTCTTTGCTTTCTTCATATCAAATCGACTCCTTGAATGTATGTGGCCTAACCTGTAGGTTCAATCATCTTCCATCACGTCACAATGGTCTCCTTGGTTTCCAAAAGCTCCATTGTGTCACAGTGGCTCCTTGGTTCCATGCAGTTCTGTCAGGTCACAATGGAATCCTTGCTTTCTTCATGTCACAATGGCCCCTGGTTGCATGTGGCCTTGCCTGTTTGTTTCAGCATCTTCCATCATGTCACAATGACTCCTTGGTCTCAAAAAGCTCCACTGTGTAACTGTGGCCCCTTGGTTCCATGCGCCATGCGGATCTCTCGTGTCACAATGGAATCCTTGCTTTCTTTGTGTGAGAACGGCTGCTTGGCTTCAAGTGGCCTTACCTGTGTGTTCAATCACTTCCATTGTGTCGCAATGGTCTCCTTGGCCTTAAAAAGCTCCACTGTGTCACAGTGACTCCTTGGTTCCATGTGGTTCAGTTAGGCACCTCTGGAATCCTTGCTTTCTTCATGTCACAATGCCTCCTTGTCTCCATGTGGCCTTACCTCTGAGTTCAATCATCTGCCATCATGTCATAATAGTCTCCTTGGATTGCAAAGCTCTACAGTGTCACCATGGCTCCTCATTTTAATGTGGCCTTACCTGTGAGTTCAATCATCTTCCATCATGTCACAATCGTCTCCTGAGTTTGAAAAAACTCCCCTGTGTCACAGTGGCTCCTTGGTTCCATGTGGTTCAGTCAGGCCACAGTGGAATCCTTGCCTTCGTCATGTCACAATGCCTCCTTGGCTCCATGTGGCCTTACCTGTTGGTTTATTCTTCTTCCATCATGTCATAATGGTCTCCTAGGACTGAAAAAGCTCCAATGTGTCACAGTGGCCTCTTGGTTCCATGCGCCATGCGGTTCTGTCGTGTCACAATGGAGTCCTTGCTTTCTTCATATCAAAACGACTCCTTGACTGCATGTGGCCTTGCCTGTTTGTTCAATCATCTGCCATCATGTCACAATCATCTCCTGAGTTGGAAAAAACTCCACTGTGTCACAGTGGCTCCATGGTTCCATGATGTTCTCTTAGGCCGCAATGGAATCCTTGCTTTCGTCATGTCACAGTGCCTCCTTGGCTCCATGTGGCCTTACCTCTGAGTTCAATCATCTTCCATCACGTCACCATAATCTCCTTGGCTTGAAAAAGCTCTACAGTGTCACCAGGGCTCCTTCATTCCATGGGGCCTTACCTGTTGGTTCAATCATCTTCCATCATGTCACAATGGTCTCCTTGGTCTGAAAAAGTTCCACTGTGTCACAGCAGCCGGCCCCTTGGTTTCAAGTGGTTCAGTTAGGCCACAATGGAATCCTTGCTTTCTTCATGTCACAATGCCTCCTTGTCTGCATGTGGCCATACCTGTGAGTTCAATCATCTGCCATCATGTCATAATAGTCTCCTTGGATTGAAAAAGCTCCATCATGAGTGTCACCATGGCTCCTCCGTTCCATGTGGCCTTACCTGTTGGTTTAATCTTCTTCCATCATGTCACAATGGCCTCCTTGGTCTGAAAAAGCTCCAATGTGTCACAGTGGCCTCTTGGTTCCATGCGCCATGCGGTTCTGTTATGTCACAATGGAATCCTTGCTTTCGTCGTGTCAAATCGACTCCTTGAATGCATATGGCCTTACCTGTGAGTTCAATCATCTTCCATCATGTCCCAACGGTCTCCTTGGACTGAAAAAGCTCCTCTGTGTCCCAGTGGCTCCTTGGTTCCATGTGGTTCTGTTAGGCCACAGTGGAATCCTTGCTTTCTTCATGTCACAATGCCTCCTTGGCTCCATGTGGCCTTACCTCTGATTTCAATCATCTGACATCATGTCATAATAGTCTCCTTGGATTGAAAAAGCTCTACAGTGTCACCATGGCGCCATGATTCCATGTGGCCTTACCTGTTGGTTCAATCATCTTCCATCATGTCACAATGGTCTCCTTGGTCTGAAAAAGTTCCACTGTGTCACAGCAGCCGGCCCCTTGGTTTCAAGTGGTTCAGTTAGGCCACAATGGAATCCTTGCTTTCTTCATGTCACAATGCCTCCTCGTCTCCATGTGGCCTTACCTGTGAGTTCAATCATCTGCCATCATGTCATAATAGTCTCCTTGGATTGAAAAAGCTCTACAGAGTGTCACCATGGCTCCTCCGTTCCATGTGGCCTTACCTGTTGGTTTAATCTTCTTCCATCATGTCACAATGGTCTCCCTGGTCTGAAAAAGCTCCAATGTGTCACAGTGGCCTCTTGGTTCCATGTGACATGTGGTTCTGTTGTGTCACAATGGAATCCTTGCTTTCTTCGTGTCAAAACGACTCCCTGTCTGCATGTGGCCTTACCTGTTGGTTCAATCATCTTCCATCATGTCCCAATGGTCTCCTTGGTCTGAAAAACCTCCAGTGTGTCCCAGTGGCTCCTTGGTTCCATGTGGTTCTGTTAGGCCACAGTGGAATCCTTGCTTTCTTCATGTCACAATGCCTCCTTGGCTCCATGTGGCCTTACCTGTGAGTTCAATCATCTGCCATCATGTCATAATAGTCTCCTTGGATTGAAAAAGCTCTACAGTGTCACCATGGCGCCATGATTCCATGTGGCCTTACCTGTTGGTTCAATCATCTTCCATCATGTCGCAATAACTCCTTAGTCTGAATAAGCTCCAATGTGTCACAGTGGCCACTTGGTTCCACGCGCCATGTGGTTCTGTTGTGTCACAACGAGTCCTTGCTTTCTTCATATCAAATCGACTCCTTGAATGTATGTGGCCTAACCTGTAGGTTCAATCATCTTCCATCACGTCACAATGGTCTCCTTGGTCTGAAAAAGCTCCAATGTGTCACAGTGGCTCCTTGGTTCCATGTGGTTCAGTTGGGCCACAGTGGAATCCTTGCTTTCTTCATGTCACAATGCCTCCTTGGCTCCATGTGGCCTTACCTCTGAGTTCAATCATCTTCCATCATGACACAATAATCTCCTGAGTTTGAGAAAGCTACAGAGTGTCACCATGGCGCCATGATTCCTTGTGGCCTTACCTGTTGGTTCAATCATCTTCCACCATGTCACAATGGTCTCCTTGGTTTCCAAAAGCTCCATTGTGTCACAGTGGCCCCTTGGTTCCATGCAGTTCTGTCACGTCACAATGTTAACCGTGCTTTCTTCTTGTCACAATGGCCCTTGGCTCCATGTGGCCTTGCCTGTTGGTTTCAGCATCTTCCATCATGTCACAATGACTCCTTGGTCTCAAAAAGCTCCACTGTGTAACTGTGGCCCCTTGGTTCCATGCGCCATGCGGATCTCTCGTGTCACAATGGAATCCTTGCTTTCTTTGTGTGAGAACGGCTGCTTGGCTTCAAGTGGCCTTACCTGTGTGTTCAATCACTTCCATTGTGTCGCAATGGTCTCCTTGGCCTTAAAAAGCTCCACTGTGTCACAGTGACTCCTTGGTTCCATGTGGTTCAGTTAGGCACCTCTGGAATCCTTGCTTTCTTCATGTCACAATGCCTCCTTGTCTCCATGTGGCCTTACCTCTGAGTTCAATCATCTGCCATCATGTCATAATAGTCTCCTTGGATTGCAAAGCTCTACAGTGTCACCATGGCTCCTCATTTTAATGTGGCCTTACCTGTGAGTTCAATCATCTTCCATCATGTCACAATCGTCTCCTGAGTTTGAAAAAACTCCCCTGTGTCAGAGTGGCTCCTTGGTTCCATGTGGTTCAGTCAGGCCACAGTGGAATCCTTGCCTTCGTCATGTCACAATGCCTCCTTGGCTCCATGTGGCCTTACCTGTTGGTTTATTCTTCTTCCATCATGTCATAATGGTCTCCTAGGACTGAAAAAGCTCCAATGTGTCACAGTGGCCTCTTGGTTCCATGCGCCATGCGGTTCTGTCGTGTCACAATGGAGTCCTTGCTTTCTTCATATCAAAACGACTCCTTGACTGCATGTGGCCTTGCCTGTTTGTTCAATCATCTGCCATCATGTCACAATCATCTCCTGAGTTTGAAAAAACTCCACTGTGTCACAGTGGCTCCATGGTTCCATGATGTTCTCTTAGGCCGCAATGGAATCCTTGCTTTCGTCATGTCACAGTGCCTCCTTGGCTCCATGTGGCCTTACCTCTGAGTTCAATCATCTTCCATCACGTCACCATAATCTCCTTGGCTTGAAAAAGCTCTACAGTGTCACCAGGGCTCCTTCATTCCATGGGGCCTTACCTGTTGGTTCAATCATCTTCCAGCATGTCACCATGGTCTCCTTGGTCTGAAAAAGTTCCACTGTGTCACAGCAGCCGGCCCCTTGGTTTCAAGTGGTTCAGTTAGGCCACAATGGAATCCTTGCTTTCTTCATGTCACAATGCCTCCTTGTCTGCATGTGGCCATACCTGTGAGTTCAATCATCTGCCATCATGTCATAATAGTCTCCTTGGATTGAAAAAGCTCCATCATGAGTGTCACCATGGCTCCTCCGTTCCATGTGGCCTTACCTGTTGGTTTAATCTTCTTCCATCATGTCACAATGGCCTCCTTGGTCTGAAAAAGCTCCAATGTGTCACAGTGGCCCCTTGGTTCCATGCACCATGTGGTTCTGTTATGTCACAATGGAATCCTTGCTTTCTTCGTGTCAAATCGACTCCTTGAATGCATATGGCCTTACCTGTGAGTTCAATCATCTTCCATCATGTCCCAACGGTCTCCTTGGACTGAAAAAGCTCCTCTGTGTCCCAGTGGCTCCTTGGTTCCATGTGGTTCTGTTAGGCCACAGTGGAATCCTTGCTTTCTTCATGTCACAATGCCTCCTTGGCTCCATGTGGCCTTACCTCTGATTTCAATCATCTGACATCATGTCATAATAGTCTCCTTGGATTGAAAAAGCTCTACAGTGTCACCATGGCGCCATGATTCCATGTGGCCTTACCTGTTGGTTCAATCATCTTCCATCATGTCGCAATAACTCCTTAGTCTGAATAAGCTCCAATGTGTCACAGTGGCCACTTGGTTCCATGCGCCATGTGGTTCTGTTGTGTCACAACGAGTCTTTGCTTTCTTCATATCAAATCGACTCCTTGAATGTATGTGGCCTAACCTGTTGGTTCAATCATCTTCCATCACGTCACAATGGTCTCCTTGGTTTCCAAAAGCTCCATTGTGTCACAGTGGCCCCTTGGTTCCATGCAGTTCTGTCACGTCACAATGTTAACCGTGCTTTCTTCTTGTCACAATGGCCCTTGGCTCCATGTGGCCTTGCCTGTTGGTTTCAGCATCTTCTATCATGTCACAATGACTCCTTGGTCTCAAAAAGCTCCACTGTGTAACTGTGGCCCCTTGGTTCCATGCGCCATGCGGATCTCTCGTGTCACAATGGAATCCTTGCTTTCTTTGTGTGAGATCGGCTGCTTGGCTTCAAGTGGCCTTACCTGTGTGTTCAATCACTTCCATTGTGTCGCAATGGTCTCCTTGGCCTTAAAAAGCTCCACTGTGTCACAGTGACTCCTTGGTTCCATGTGGTTCAGTTAGGCACCTCTGGAATCCTTGCTTTCTTCATGTCACAATGCCTCCTTGTCTCCATGTGGCCTTACCTCTGAGTTCAATCATCTGCCATCATGTCATAATAGTCTCCTTGGATTGCAAAGCTCTACAGTGTCACCATGGCTCCTCATTTTAATGTGGCCTTACCTGTGAGTTCAATCATCTTCCATCATGTCACAATCGTCTCCTGAGTTTGAAAAAACTCCCCTGTG
This sequence comes from Anomalospiza imberbis, assembly GCF_031753505.1. Taxonomy (NCBI): domain Eukaryota; kingdom Metazoa; phylum Chordata; class Aves; order Passeriformes; family Viduidae; genus Anomalospiza; species Anomalospiza imberbis. The sequence continues at coordinate 37,595 of NW_027100115.1, forward strand.
TCACAGTGGCTCCTTGGTTCCATGTGGTTCAGTCAGGCCACAGTGGAATCCTTGCCTTCGTCATGTCACAATGCCTCCTTGGCTCCATGTGGCCTTACCTGTTGGTTTATTCTTCTCCCATCATGTCATAATGGTCTCCTAGGACTGAAAAAGCTCCAATGTGTCACAGTGGCCTCTTGGTTCCATGCGCCATGCGGTTCTGTCGTGTCACAATGGAGTCCTTGCTTTCTTCATATCAAAACGACTCCTTGACTGCATGTGGCCTTGCCTGTTTGTTCAATCATCTGCCATCATGTCACAATCATCTCCTGAGTTGGAAAAAACTCCACTGTGTCACAGTGGCTCCATGGTTCCATGATGTTCTCTTAGGCCGCAATGGAATCCTTGCTTTCGTCATGTCACAGTGCCTCCTTGGCTCCATGTGGCCTTACCTCTGAGTTCAATCATCTTCCATCACGTCACCATAATCTCCTTGGCTTGAAAAAGCTCTACAGTGTCACCAGGGCTCCTTCATTCCATGTGGCCTTACCTGTTGGTTCAATCATCTTCCATCATGTCACAATGGTCTCCTTGGTCTGAAAAAGTTCCACTGTGTCACAGCAGCCGGCCCCTTGGTTTCAAGTGGTTCACTTAGGCCACAATGGAATCCTCTCTTTCTTCATGTCACAATGCCTCCTTGTCTGCATGTGGCCATACCTGTGAGTTCAATCATCTGCCATCATGTCATAATAGTCTCCTTGGATTGAAAAAGCTCCATCATGAGTGTCACCATGGCTCCTCCGTTCCATGTGGCCTTACCTGTTGGTTTAATCTTCTTCCATCATGTCACAATGGCCTCCTTGGTCTGAAAAAGCTCCAATGTGTCACAGTGGCCTCTTGGTTCCATGTGCCATGCGGATCTGTTGTGTCACAATGGAATCCTTGCTTTCTTCGTGTCAAAACAACTCCTTGAATGCATATGGGGCCTTACCTGTGAGTTCAATCATCTTCCATCATGTCCCAACGGTCTCCTTGGACTGAAAAAGCTCCTCTGTGTCCCAGTGGCTCCTTGGTTCCATGTGGTTCTGTTAGGCCACAGTGGAATCCTTGCTTTCTTCATGTCACAATGCCTCCTTGGCTCCATGTGGCCTTACCTCTGATTTCAATCATCTGACATCATGTCATAATAGTCTCCTTGGATTGAAAAAGCTCTACAGTGTCACCATGGCGCCATGATTCCATGTGGCCTTACCTGTTGGTTCAATCATCTTCCATCATGTCGCAATAACTCCTTAGTCTGAATAAGCTCCAATGTGTCACAGTGGCCACTTGGTTCCATGCGCCATGTGGTTCTGTTGTGTCACAACGAGTCTTTGCTTTCTTCATATCAAATCGACTCCTTGAATGTATGTGGCCTAACCTGTAGGTTCAATCATCTTCCATCACGTCACAATGGTCTCCTTGGTTTCCAAAAGCTCCATTGTGTCACAGTGGCCCCTTGGTTCCATGCAGTTCTGTCAGGTCACAATGGAATCCTTGCTTTCTTCATGTCACAATGGCCCCTGGTTGCATGTGGCCTTGCCTGTTTGTTTCAGCATCTTCCATCATGTCACAATGACTCCTTGGTCTCAAAAAGCTCCACTGTGTAACTGTGGCCCCTTGGTTCCATGCGCCATGCGGATCTCTCGTGTCACAATGGAATCCTTGCTTTCTTTGTGTGAGATCGGCTGCTTGGCTTCAAGTGGCCTTACCTGTGTGTTCAATCACTTCCATTGTGTCGCAATGGTCTCCTTGGCCTTAAAAAGCTCCACTGTGTCACAGTGACTCCTTGGTTCCATGTGGTTCAGTTAGGCACCTCTGGAATCCTTGCTTTCTTCATGTCACAATGCCTCCTTGTCTCCATGTGGCCTTACCTCTGAGTTCAATCATCTGCCATCATGTCATAATAGTCTCCTTGGATTGCAAAGCTCTACAGTGTCACCATGGCTCCTCATTTTAATGTGGCCTTACCTGTGAGTTCAATCATCTTCCATCATGTCACAATCGTCTCCTGAGTTTGAAAAAACTCCCCTGTGTCAGAGTGGCTCCTTGGTTCCATGTGGTTCAGTCAGGCCACAGTGGAATCCTTGCCTTCGTCATGTCACAATGCCTCCTTGGCTCCATGTGGCCTTACCTGTTGGTTTATTCTTCTCCCATCATGTCATAATGGTCTCCTAGGACTGAAAAAGCTCCAATGTGTCACAGTGGCCTCTTGGTTCCATGCGCCATGCGGTTCTGTCGTGTCACAATGGAGTCCTTGCTTTCTTCATATCAAAACGACTCCTTGACTGCATGTGGCCTTGCCTGTTTGTTCAATCATCTGCCATCATGTCACAATCATCTCCTGAGTTGGAAAAAACTCCACTGTGTCACAGTGGCTCCATGGTTCCATGATGTTCTCTTAGGCCGCAATGGAATCCTTGCTTTCGTCATGTCACAGTGCCTCCTTGGCTCCATGTGGCCTTCCCTCTGAGTTCAATCATCTTCCATCACGTCACCATAATCTCCTTGGCTTGAAAAAGCTCTACAGTGTCACCAGGGCTCCTTCATTCCATGGGGCCTTACCTGTTGGTTCAATCATCTTCCATCATGTCACAATGGTCTCCTTGGTCTGAAAAAGTTCCACTGTGTCACAGCAGCCGGCCCCTTGGTTTCAAGTGGTTCAGTTAGGCCACAATGGAATCCTTGCTTTCTTCATGTCACAATGCCTCCTTGTCTGCATGTGGCCATACCTGTGAGTTCAATCATCTGCCATCATGTCATCATAGTCTCCTTGGATTGAAAAAGCTCCATCATGAGTGTCACCATGGCTCCTCCGTTCCATGTGGCCTTACCTGTTGGTTTAATCGTCTTCCATCATGTCACAATGGTCTCCTTGGTCTGAAAAAGCTCCAATCTGTCACAGTGGCCTCTTGGTTCCATGCGCCATGCGGATCTGTTGCGTCACAATGGAATCCTTGCTTCCTTCGTGTCAAATCAACTCCTTGAATGCATGTGGCCTTACCTGTGAGTTCAATGATCTTCCATCATGTCCCAACGGTCTCCTTGGACTGAAAAAGCTCCTCTGTGTCCCAGTGGCTCCTTGGTTCCATGTGGTTCTGTTAGGCCACAGTGGAATCCTTGCTTTCTTCATGTCAAAATGCCTCTTTGTCTCCATGTGGCCTTACCTCTGAGTTCAATCATCTTCCATCATGTCACAATCGTCTCCTGAGTTTGAAAAAACTCCCCTGTGTCACAGTGGCTCCTTGGTTCAATGTGGTTCAGTCAGGCCACAGTGGAATCCTTGCCTTCGTCATGTCACAATGCCTCCTTGGCTCCATGTGGCCTTACCTGTTGGTTTATTCTTCTCCCATCATGTCATAATGGTCTCCTTGGTCTGAAAAAGCTCCAATGTGTCACAGTGGCTTCTTGGTTCCATGCACTTCTGTCGTGTCACAATGGAGTCCTTGCTTTCTTCATATCAAAACGACTCCTTGACTGCATGTGGCCTTGCCTGTTTGTTCAATCATCTGCCATCATGTCACAATCATCTCCTGAGTTGGAAAAAACTCCACTGTGTCACAGTGGCTCCATGGTTCCATGATGTTCTCTTAGGCCGCAATGGAATCCTTGCTTTCGTCATGTCACAGTGCCTCCTTGGCTCCATGTGGCCTTACCTCTGAGTTCAATCATCTTCTATCACGTCACCATAATCTCCTTGGCTTGAAAAAGCTCTACAGTGTCACCAGGGCTCCTTCATTCCATGGGGCCTTACCTGTTGGTTCAATCATCTTCCATCATGTCACAATGGTCTCCTTGGTCTGAAAAAGTTCCACTGTGTCACAGCAGCCGGCCCCTTGGTTTCAAGTGGTTCAGTTAGGCCACAATGGAATCCTCTCTTTCTTCATGTCACAATGCCTCCTTGTCTGCATGTGGCCATACCTGTGAGTTCAATCATCTGCCATCATGTCATAATAGTCTCCTTGGATTGAAAAAGCTCCATCATGAGTGTCACCATGGCTCCTCCGTTCCATGTGGCCTTACCTGTTGGTTTAATCTTCTTCCATCAAGTCACAATGGTCTCCTTGGTCTGAAAAAGCTCCAATGTGTCACAGTGGCCTCTTGGTTCCATGCGCCATGCGGATCTGTTGTGTCACAATGGAATCCTTGCTTTCTTCGTGTCAAATCGACTCCTTGAATGCATGTGGCCTTACCTGTGAGTTCAATGATCTTCCATCATGTCCCAACGGTCTCCTTGGACTGAAAAAGCTCCTCTGTGTCCCAGTGGCTCCTTGGTTCCATGTGGTTCTGTTAGGCCACAGTGGAATCCTTGCTTTCTTCATGTCAAAATGCCTCTTTGTCTCCATGTGGCCTTACCTCTGAGTTCAATCATCTGCCATCATGTCTTAATAGTCTCCTTGGATTGAAAAGCTCTACAGTGTCACCATGGCTCTTCATTTTAATGTGGCCTTACCTGTCAGTTCAATCATCTTCCATCATGACACAATAATTTCCTGAGTTTGAGAAAGCTACAGAGTGTCACCATGGCGCCATGATTCCTTGTGGCCTTACCTGTTGGTTCAATCATCTTCAACCATGTCACAATGGTCTCCTTGGTTTCCAAAAGCTCCATTGTGTCACAATGGCCCTTGGCTCCATGTGGCCTTGCCTGTTGGTTTCAGCATCTTCCATCATGTCACAATGACTCCTTGGTCTCAAAAAGCTCCACTGTGTAACTGTGGCCCCTTGGTTCCATGCGCCATGCGGATCTCTCGTGTCACAATGGAATCCTTGCTTTCTTTGTGTGAGAACGGCTGCTTGGCTTCAAGTGGCCTTACCTGTGTGTTCAATCACTTCCATTGTGTCGCAATGGTCTCCTTGGCCTTAAAAAGCTCCACTGTGTCACAGTGACTCCTTGGTTCCATGTGGTTCAGTTAGGCACCTCTGGAATCCTTGCTTTCTTCATGTCACAATGCCTCCTTGTCTCCATGTGGCCTTACCTCTGAGTTCAATCATCTGCCATCATGTCATAATAGTCTCCTTGGATTGCAAAGCTCTACAGTGTCACCATGGCTCCTCATTTTAATGTGGCCTTACCTGTGAGTTCAATCATCTTCCATCATGTCACAATCGTCTCCTGAGTTTGAAAAAACTCCCCTGTGTCAGAGTGGCTCCTTGGTTCCATGTGGTTCAGTCAGGCCACAGTGGAATCCTTGCCTTCGTCATGTCACAATGCCTCCTTGGCTCCATGTGGCCTTACCTGTTGGTTTATTCTTCTTCCATCATGTCATAATGGTCTCCTAGGACTGAAAAAGCTCCAATGTGTCACAGTGGCCTCTTGGTTCCATGCGCCATGCGGTTCTGTCGTGTCACAATGGAGTCCTTGCTTTCTTCATATCAAAACGACTCCTTGACTGCATGTGGCCTTGCCTGTTTGTTCAATCATCTGCCATCATGTCACAATCATCTCCTGAGTTTGAAAAAACTCCACTGTGTCACAGTGGCTCCATGGTTCCATGATGTTCTCTTAGGCCGCAATGGAATCCTTGCTTTCGTCATGTCACAGTGCCTCCTTGGCTCCATGTGGCCTTACCTCTGAGTTCAATCATCTTCCATCACGTCACCATAATCTCCTTGGCTTGAAAAAGCTCTACAGTGTCACCAGGGCTCCTTCATTCCATGGGGCCTTACCTGTTGGTTCAATCATCTTCCAGCATGTCACCATGGTCTCCTTGGTCTGAAAAAGTTCCACTGTGTCACAGCAGCCGGCCCCTTGGTTTCAAGTGGTTCAGTTAGGCCACAATGGAATCCTTGCTTTCTTCATGTCACAATGCCTCCTTGTCTGCATGTGGCCATACCTGTGAGTTCAATCATCTGCCATCATGTCATAATAGTCTCCTTGGATTGAAAAAGCTCCATCATGAGTGTCACCATGGCTCCTCCGTTCCATGTGGCCTTACCTGTTGGTTTAATCTTCTTCCATCATGTCACAATGGCCTCCTTGGTCTGAAAAAGCTCCAATGTGTCACAGTGGCCCCTTGGTTCCATGCACCATGTGGTTCTGTTATGTCACAATGGAATCCTTGCTTTCTTCGTGTCAAATCGACTCCTTGAATGCATATGGCCTTACCTGTGAGTTCAATCATCTTCCATCATGTCCCAACGGTCTCCTTGGACTGAAAAAGCTCCTCTGTGTCCCAGTGGCTCCTTGGTTCCATGTGGTTCTGTTAGGCCACAGTGGAATCCTTGCTTTCTTCATGTCACAATGCCTCCTTGGCTCCATGTGGCCTTACCTCTGATTTCAATCATCTGACATCATGTCATAATAGTCTCCTTGGATTGAAAAAGCTCTACAGTGTCACCATGGCGCCATGATTCCATGTGGCCTTACCTGTTGGTTCAATCATCTTCCATCATGTCGCAATAACTCCTTAGTCTGAATAAGCTCCAATGTGTCACAGTGGCCACTTGGTTCCATGCGCCATGTGGTTCTGTTGTGTCACAACGAGTCTTTGCTTTCTTCATATCAAATCGACTCCTTGAATGTATGTGGCCTAACCTGTAGGTTCAATCATCTTCCATCACGTCACAATGGTCTCCTTGGTTTCCAAAAGCTCCATTGTGTCACAGTGGCCCCTTGGTTCCATGCAGTTCTGTCAGGTCACAATGGAATCCTTGCTTTCTTCATGTCACAATGGCCCCTGGTTGCATGTGGCCTTGCCTGTTTGTTTCAGCATCTTCTATCATGTCACAATGACTCCTTGGTCTCAAAAAGCTCCACTGTGTAACTGTGGCCCCTTGGTTCCATGCGCCATGCGGATCTCTCGTGTCACAATGGAATCCTTGCTTTCTTTGTGTGAGATCGGCTGCTTGGCTTCAAGTGGCCTTACCTGTGTGTTCAATCACTTCCATTGTGTCGCAATGGTCTCCTTGGCCTTAAAAAGCTCCACTGTGTCACAGTGACTCCTTGGTTCCATGTGGTTCAGTTAGGCACCTCTGGAATCCTTGCTTTCTTCATGTCACAATGCCTCCTTGTCTCCATGTGGCCTTACCTCTGATTTCAATCATCTGACATCATGTCATAATAGTCTCCTTGGATTGCAAAGCTCTACAGTGTCACCATGGCTCCTCATTTTAATGTGGCCTTACCTGTGAGTTCAATCATCTTCCATCATGTCACAATCGTCTCCTGAGTTTGAAAAAACTCCCCTGTGTCACAGTGGCTCCTTGGTTCCATGTGGTTCAGTCAGGCCACAGTGGAATCCTTGCCTTCGTCATGTCACAATGCCTCCTTGGCTCCATGTGGCCTTACCTGTTGGTTTATTCTTCTTCCATCATGTCATAATGGTCTCCTAGGACTGAAAAAGCTCCAATGTGTCACAGTGGCCTCTTGGTTCCATGCGCCATGCGGTTCTGTCGTGTCACAATGGAGTCCTTGCTTTCTTCATATCAAAACGACTCCTTGACTGCATGTGGCCTTGCCTGTTTGTTCAATCATCTGCCATCATGTCACAATCATCTCCTGAGTTGGAAAAAACTCCACTGTGTCACAGTGGCTCCATGGTTCCATGATGTTCTCTTAGGCCGCAATGGAATCCTTGCTTTCGTCATGTCACAGTGCCTCCTTGGCTCCATGTGGCCTTACCTCTGAGTTCAATCATCTGCCATCATGTCATAATAGTCTCCTTGGATTGCAAAGCTCTACAGTGTCACCATGGCTCCTCATTTTAATGTGGCCTTACCTGTGAGTTCAATCATCTTCCATCATGTCACAATCGTCTCCTGAGTTTGAAAAAACTCCCCTGTGTCACAGTGGCTCCTTGGTTCCATGTGGTTCAGTCAGGCCACAGTGGAATCCTTGCCTTCGTCATGTCACAATGCCTCCTTGGCTCCATGTGGCCTTACCTGTTGGTTTATTCTTCTTCCATCATGTCATAATGGTCTCCTAGGACTGAAAAAGCTCCAATGTGTCACAGTGGCCTCTTGGTTCCATGCGCCATGCGGTTCTGTCGTGTCACAATGGAGTCCTTGCTTTCTTCATATCAAAACGACTCCTTGACTGCATGTGGCCTTGCCTGTTTGTTCAATCATCTGCCATCATGTCACAATCATCTCCTGAGTTGGAAAAAACTCCACTGTGTCACAGTGGCTCCATGGTTCCATGATGTTCTCTTAGGCCGCAATGGAATCCTTGCTTTCGTCATGTCACAGTGCCTCCTTGGCTCCATGTGGCCTTACCTCTGAGTTCAATCATCTTCCATCACGTCACCATAATCTCCTTGGCTTGAAAAAGCTCTACAGTGTCACCAGGGCTCCTTCATTCCATGTGGCCTTACCTGTTGGTTCAATCATCTTCCATCATGTCACAATGGTCTCCCTGGTCTGAAAAAGTTCCACTGTGTCACAGCAGCCGGCCCCTTGGTTTCAAGTGGTTCAGTTAGGCCACAATGGAATCCTTGCTTTCTTCATGTCACAATGCCTCCTTGTCTGCATGTGGCCATACCTGTGAGTTCAATCATCTGCCATCATGTCATAATAGTCTCCTTGGATTGAAAAAGCTCCATCATGAGTGTCACCATGGCTCCTCCGTTCCATGTGGCCTTACCTGTTGGTTTAATCTTCTTCCATCATGTCACAATGGCCTCCTTGGTCTGAAAAAGCTCCAATGTGTCACAGTGGCCTCTTGGTTCCATGCGCCATGCGGTTCTGTTATGTCACAATGGAATCCTTGCTTTCGTCGTGTCAAATCGACTCCTTGAATGCATATGGCCTTACCTGTGAGTTCAATCATCTTCCATCATGTCCCAACGGTCTCCTTGGACTGAAAAAGCTCCTCTGTGTCCCAGTGGCTCCTTGGTTCCATGTGGTTCTGTTAGGCCACAGTGGAATCCTTGCTTTCTTCATGTCACAATGCCTCCTTGGCTCCATGTGGCCTTACCTCTGATTTCAATCATCTGACATCATGTCATAATAGTCTCCTTGGATTGAAAAAGCTCTACAGTGTCACCATGGCGCCATGATTCCATGTGGCCTTACCTGTTGGTTCAATCATCTTCCATCATGTCGCAATAACTCCTTAGTCTGAATAAGCTCCAATGTGTCACAGTGGCCACTTGGTTCCATGCGCCATGTGGTTCTGTTGTGTCACAACGAGTCTTTGCTTTCTTCATATCAAATCGACTCCTTGAATGTATGTGGCCTAACCTGTAGGTTCAATCATCTTCCATCACGTCACAATGGTCTCCTTGGTTTCCAAAAGCTCCATTGTGTCACAGTGGCCCCTTGGTTCCATGCAGTTCTGTCAGGTCACAATGGAATCCTTGCTTTCTTCATGTCACAATGGCCCCTGGTTGCATGTGGCCTTGCCTGTTTGTTTCAGCATCTTCCATCATGTCACAATGACTCCTTGGTCTCAAAAAGCTCCACTGTGTAACTGTGGCCCCTTGGTTCCATGCGCCATGCGGATCTCTCATGTCACAATGGAATCCTTGCTTTCTTTGTGTGAGATCGGCTGCTTGGCTTCAAGTGGCCTTACCTGTGTGTTCAATCACTTCCATTGTGTCGCAATGGTCTCCTTGGCCTTAAAAAGCTCCACTGTGTCACAGTGACTCCTTGGTTCCATGTGGTTCAGTTAGGCACCTCTGGAATCCTTGCTTTCTTCATGTCACAATGCCTCCTTGTCTCCATGTGGCCTTACCTCTGAGTTCAATCATCTGCCATCATGTCATAATAGTCTCCTTGGATTGCAAAGCTCTACAGTGTCACCATGGCTCCTCATTTTAATGTGGCCTTACCTGTGAGTTCAATCATCTTCCATCATGTCACAATCGTCTCCTGAGTTTGAAAAAACTCCCCTGTGTCACAGTGGCTCCTTGGTTCCATGTGGTTCAGTCAGGCCACACTGGAATCCTTGCCTTCGTCATGTCACAATGCCTCCTTGGCTCCATGTGGCCTTACCTGTTGGTTTATTCTTCTCCCATCATGTCATAATGGTCTCCTAGGACTGAAAAAGCTCCAATGTGTCACAGTGGCCTCTTGGTTCCATGCACTTCTGTCGTGTCACAATGGAGTCCTTGCTTTCTTCATATCAAAACGACTCCTTGACTGCATGTGGCCTTGCCTGTTTGTTCAATCATCTGCCATCATGTCACAATCATCTCCTGAGTTGGAAAAAACTCCACTGTGTCACAGTGGCTCCATGGTTCCATGATGTTCTCTTAGGCCGCAATGGAATCCTTGCTTTCGTCATGTCACAGTGCCTCCTTGGCTCCATGTGGCCTTACCTCTGAGTTCAATCATCTTCTATCACGTCACCATAATCTCCTTGGCTTGAAAAAGCTCTACAGTGTCACCAGGGCTCCTTCATTCCATGGGGCCTTACCTGTTGGTTCAATCATCTTCCATCATGTCACAATGGTCTCCTTGGTCTGAAAAAGTTCCACTGTGTCACAGCAGCCGGCCCCTTGGTTTCAAGTGGTTCAGTTAGGCCACAATGGAATCCTTGCTTTCTTCATGTCACAATGCCTCCTTGTCTGCATGTGGCCATACCTGTGAGTTCAATCATCTGCCATCATGTCATCATAGTCTCCTTGGATTGAAAAAGCTCCATCATGAGTGTCACCATGGCTCCTCCGTTCCATGTGGCCTTACCTGTTGGTTTAATCTTCTTCCATCATGTCACAATGGTCTCCTTGGTCTGAAAAAGCTCCAATCTGTCACAGTGGCCTCTTGGTTCCATGCGCCATGCGGATCTGTTGTGTCACAATGGAATCCTTGCTTCCTTCGTGTCAAATCAACTCCTTGAATGCATGTGGCCTTACCTGTGAGTTCAATGATCTTCCATCATGTCCCAACGGTCTCCTTGGACTGAAAAAGCTCCTCTGTGTCCCAGTGGCTCCTTGGTTCCATGTGGTTCTGTTAGGCCACAGTGGAATCCTTGCTTTCTTCATGTCAAAATGCCTCTTTGTCTCCATGTGGCCTTACCTGTGAGTTCAATCATCTTCCATCATGTCACAATCGTCTCCTGAGTTTGAAAAAACTCCCCTGTGTCACAGTGGCTCCTTGGTTCCATGTGGTTCAGTCAGGCCACAGTGGAATCCTTGCCTTCGTCATGTCACAATGCCTCCTTGGCTCCATGTGGCCTTACCTGTTGGTTTATTCTTCTCCCATCATGTCATAATGGTCTCCTAGGACTGAAAAAGCTCCAATGTGTCACAGTGGCCTCTTGGTTCCATGCGCCATGCGGTTCTGTCGTGTCACAATGGAGTCCTTGCTTTCTTCATATCAAAACGACTCCTTGACTGCATGTGGCCTTGCCTGTTTGTTCAATCATCTGCCATCATGTCACAATCATCTCCTGAGTTGAAAAAACTCCACTGTGTCACAGTGGCTCCATGGTTCCATGATGTTCTCTTAGGCCGCAATGGAATCCTTGCTTTCGTCATGTCACAGTGCCTCCTTGGCTCCATGTGGCCTTACCTCTGAGTTCAATCATCTTCCATCACGTCACCATAATCTCCTTGGCTTGAAAAAGCTCTACAGTGTCACCAGGGCTCCTTCATTCCATGGGGCCTTACCTGTTGGTTCAATCATCTTCCATCATGTCACAATGGTCTCCTTGGTCTGAAAAAGTTCCACTGTGTCACAGCAGCCGGCCCCTTGGTTTCAAGTGGTTCAGTTAGGCCACAATGGAATCCTTGCTTTCTTCATGTCACAAGGCCTCCTCGTCTCCATGTGGCCTTACCTGTGAGTTCAATCATCTGCCATCATGTCATAATAGTCTCCTTGGATTGAAAAAGCTCTACAGAGTGTCACCATGGCTCCTCCGTTCCATGTGGCCTTACCTGTTGGTTTAATCTTCTTCCATCATGTCACAATGGTCTCCCTGGTCTGAAAAAGCTCCAATGTGTCACAGTGGCCTCTTGGTTCCATGTGCCATGTGGTTCTGTTGTGTCACAATGGAATCCTTGCTTTCTTCGTGTCAAAACGACTCCCTGTCTGCATGTGGCCTTACCTGTTGGTTCAATCATCTTCCATCATGTCCCAATGGTCTCCTTGGTCTGAAAAAGCTCCTCTGTGTCCCAGTGGCTCCTTGGTTCCATGTGGTTCTGTTAGGCCACAGTGGAATCCTTGCTTTCTTCATGTCAAAATGCCTCCTTGGCTCCATGTGGCCTTACCTGTGAGTTCAATCATCTGCCATCATGTCATAATAGTCTCCTTGGATTGAAAAAGCTCTACAGTGTCACCATGGCGCCATGATTCCATGTGGCCTTACCTGTTGGTTCAATCATCTTCCATCATGTCGCAATAACTCCTTAGTCTGAATAAGCTCCAATGTGTCACAGTGGCCACTTGGTTCCACGCGCCATGTGGTTCTGTTGTGTCACAACGAGTCTTTGCTTTCTTCATATCAAATCGACTCCTTGAATGTATGTGGCCTAACCTGTAGGTTCAATCATCTTCCATCACGTCACAATGGTCTCCTTGGTTTCCAAAAGCTCCATTGTGTCACAGTGGCCCCTTGGTTCCATGCAGTTCTGTCAGGTCACAATGGAATCCTTGCTTTCTTCATGTCACAATGGCCCCTGGTTGCATGTGGCCTTGCCTGTTTGTTTCAGCATCTTCCATCATGTCACAATGACTCCTTGGTCTCAAAAAGCTCCACTGTGTAACTGTGGCCCCTTGGTTCCATGCGCCATGCGGATCTCTCGTGTCACAATGGAATCCTTGCTTTCTTTGTGTGAGATCGGCTGCTTGGCTTCAAGTGGCCTTACCTGTGTGTTCAATCACTTCCATTGTGTCGCAATGGTCTCCTTGGCCTTAAAAAGCTCCACTGTGTCACAGTGACTCCTTGGTTCCATGTGGTTCAGTTAGGCACCTCTGGAATCCTTGCTTTCTTCATGTCACAATGCCTCCTTGTCTCCATGTGGCCTTACCTCTGATTTCAATCATCTGACATCATGTCATAATAGTCTCCTTGGATTGCAAAGCTCTACAGTGTCACCATGGCTCCTCATTTTAATGTGGCCTTACCTGTGAGTTCAATCATCTTCCATCATGTCACAATCGTCTCCTGAGTTTGAAAAAACTCCCCTGTGTCACAGTGGCTCCTTGGTTCCATGTGGTTCAGTCAGGCCACAGTGGAATCCTTGCCTTCGTCATGTCACAATGCCTCCTTGGCTCCATGTGGCCTTACCTGTTGGTTTATTCTTCTTCCATCATGTCATAATGGTCTCCTAGGACTGAAAAAGCTCCAATGTGTCACAGTGGCCTCTTGGTTCCATGCGCCATGCGGTTCTGTCGTGTCACAATGGAGTCCTTGCTTTCTTCATATCAAAACGACTCCTTGACTGCATGTGGCCTTGCCTGTTTGTTCAATCATCTGCCATCATGTCACAATCATCTCCTGAGTTGGAAAAAACTCCACTGTGTCACAGTGGCTCCATGGTTCCATGATGTTCTCTTAGGCCGCAATGGAATCCTTGCTTTCGTCATGTCACAGTGCCTCCTTGGCTCCATGTGGCCTTACCTCTGAGTTCAATCATCTTCCATCACGTCACCATAATCTCCTTGGCTTGAAAAAGCTCTACAGTGTCACCAGGGCTCCTTCATTCCATGGGGCCTTACCTGTTGGTTCAATCATCTTCCATCATGTCACAATGGTCTCCTTGGTCTGAAAAAGTTCCACTGTGTCACAGCAGCCGGCCCCTTGGTTTCAAGTGGTTCAGTTAGGCCACAATGGAATCCTTGCTTTCTTCATGTCACAATGCCTCCTTGTCTGCATGTGGCCATACCTGTGAGTTCAATCATCTGCCATCATGTCATAATAGTCTCCTTGGATTGAAAAAGCTCCATCATGAGTGTCACCATGGCTCCTCCGTTCCATGTGGCCTTACCTGTTGGTTTAATCTTCTTCCATCATGTCACAATGGTCTCCTTGGTCTGAAAAAGCTCCAATGTGTCACAGTGGCCTCTTGGTTCCATGCGCCATGCGGTTCTGTTATGTCACAATGGAATCCTTGCTTTCGTCGTGTCAAATCGACTCCTTGAATGCATATGGCCTTACCTGTGAGTTCAATCATCTTCCATCATGTCCCAACGGTCTCCTTGGACTGAAAAAGCTCCTCTGTGTCCCAGTGGCTCCTTGGTTCCATGTGGTTCTGTTAGGCCACAGTGGAATCCTTGCTTTCTTCATGTCACAATGCCTCCTTGGCTCCATGTGGCCTTACCTCTGATTTCAATCATCTGACATCATGTCATAATAGTCTCCTTGGATTGAAAAAGCTCTACAGTGTCACCATGGCGCCATGATTCCATGTGGCCTTACCTGTTGGTTCAATCATCTTCCATCATGTCGCAATAACTCCTTAGTCTGAATAAGCTCCAATGTGTCACAGTGGCCACTTGGTTCCATGCGCCATGTGGTTCTGTTGTGTCACAACGAGTCTTTGCTTTCTTCATATCAAATCGACTCCTTGAATGTATGTGGCCTAACCTGTAGGTTCAATCATCTTCCATCACGTCACAATGGTCTCCTTGGTTTCCAAAAGCTCCATTGTGTCACAGTGGCCCCTTGGTTCCATGCAGTTCTGTCAGGTCACAATGGAATCCTTGCTTTCTTCATGTCACAATGGCCCCTGGTTGCATGTGGCCTTGCCTGTTTGTTTCAGCATCTTCCATCATGTCACAATGACTCCTTGGTCTCAAAAAGCTCCACTGTGTAACTGTGGCCCCTTGGTTCCATGCGCCATGCGGATCTCTCATGTCACAATGGAATCCTTGCTTTCTTTGTGTGAGATCGGCTGCTTGGCTTCAAGTGGCCTTACCTGTGTGTTCAATCACTTCCATTGTGTCGCAATGGTCTCCTTGGCCTTAAAAAGCTCCACTGTGTCACAGTGACTCCTTGGTTCCATGTGGTTCAGTTAGGCACCTCTGGAATCCTTGCTTTCTTCATGTCACAATGCCTCCTTGTCTCCATGTGGCCTTACCTCTGAGTTCAATCATCTGCCATCATGTCATAATAGTCTCCTTGGATTGCAAAGCTCTACAGTGTCACCATGGCTCCTCATTTTAATGTGGCCTTACCTGTGAGTTCAATCATCTTCCATCATGTCACAATCGTCTCCTGAGTTTGAAAAAACTCCCCTGTGTCACAGTGGCTCCTTGGTTCCATGTGGTTCAGTCAGGCCACAGTGGAATCCTTGCCTTCGTCATGTCACAATGCCTCCTTGGCTCCATGTGGCCTTACCTGTTGGTTTATTCTTCTCCCATCATGTCATAATGGTCTCCTAGGACTGAAAAAGCTCCAATGTGTCACAGTGGCCTCTTGGTTCCATGCACTTCTGTCGTGTCACAATGGAGTCCTTGCTTTCTTCATATCAAAACGACTCCTTGACTGCATGTGGCCTTGCCTGTTTGTTCAATCATCTGCCATCATGTCACAATCATCTCCTGAGTTGGAAAAAACTCCACTGTGTCACAGTGGCTCCATGGTTCCATGATGTTCTCTTAGGCCGCAATGGAATCCTTGCTTTCGTCATGTCACAGTGCCTCCTTGGCTCCATGTGGCCTTACCTCTGAGTTCAATCATCTTCTATCACGTCACCATAATCTCCTTGGCTTGAAAAAGCTCTACAGTGTCACCAGGGCTCCTTCATTCCATGGGGCCTTACCTGTTGGTTCAATCATCTTCCATCATGTCACAATGGTCTCCTTGGTCTGAAAAAGTTCCACTGTGTCACAGCAGCCGGCCCCTTGGTTTCAAGTGGTTCAGTTAGGCCACAATGGAATCCTTGCTTTCTTCATGTCACAATGCCTCCTTGTCTGCATGTGGCCATACCTGTGAGTTCAATCATCTGCCATCATGTCATCATAGTCTCCTTGGATTGAAAAAGCTCCATCATGAGTGTCACCATGGCTCCTCCGTTCCATGTGGCCTTACCTGTTGGTTTAATCTTCTTCCATCATGTCACAATGGTCTCCTTGGTCTGAAAAAGCTCCAATCTGTCACAGTGGCCTCTTGGTTCCATGCGCCATGCGGATCTGTTGTGTCACAATGGAATCCTTGCTTCCTTCGTGTCAAATCAACTCCTTGAATGCATGTGGCCTTACCTGTGAGTTCAATGATCTTCCATCATGTCCCAACGGTCTCCTTGGACTGAAAAAGCTCCTCTGTGTCCCAGTGGCTCCTTGGTTCCATGTGGTTCTGTTAGGCCACAGTGGAATCCTTGCTTTCTTCATGTCAAAATGCCTCTTTGTCTCCATGTGGCCTTACCTGTGAGTTCAATCATCTTCCATCATGTCACAATCGTCTCCTGAGTTTGAAAAAACTCCCCTGTGTCACAGTGGCTCCTTGGTTCCATGTGGTTCAGTCAGGCCACAGTGGAATCCTTGCCTTCGTCATGTCACAATGCCTCCTTGGCTCCATGTGGCCTTACCTGTTGGTTTATTCTTCTCCCATCATGTCATAATGGTCTCCTAGGACTGAAAAAGCTCCAATGTGTCACAGTGGCCTCTTGGTTCCATGCGCCATGCGGTTCTGTCGTGTCACAATGGAGTCCTTGCTTTCTTCATATCAAAACGACTCCTTGACTGCATGTGGCCTTGCCTGTTTGTTCAATCATCTGCCATCATGTCACAATCATCTCCTGAGTTGAAAAAACTCCACTGTGTCACAGTGGCTCCATGGTTCCATGATGTTCTCTTAGGCCGCAATGGAATCCTTGCTTTCGTCATGTCACAGTGCCTCCTTGGCTCCATGTGGCCTTACCTCTGAGTTCAATCATCTTCCATCACGTCACCATAATCTCCTTGGCTTGAAAAAGCTCTACAGTGTCACCAGGGCTCCTTCATTCCATGGGGCCTTACCGGTTGGTTCAATCATCTTCCATCATGTCACAATGGTCTCCTTGGTCTGAAAAAGTTCCACTGTGTCACAGCAGCCGGCCCCTTGGTTTCAAGTGGTTCAGTTAGGCCACAATGGAATCCTTGCTTTCTTCATGTCACAAGGCCTCCTCGTCTCCATGTGGCCTTACCTGTGAGTTCAATCATCTGCCATCATGACATAATAGTCTCCTTGGATTGAAAAAGCTCTACAGAGTGTCACCATGGCTCCTCCGTTCCATGTGGCCTTACCTGTTGGTTTAATCTTCTTCCATCATGTCACAATGGTCTCCCTGGTCTGAAAAAGCTCCATTGTGTCACAGTGGCCTCTTGGTTCCATGTGCCATGTGGTTCTGTTGTGTCACAATGGAATCCTTGCTTTCTTCGTGTCAAAACGACTCCCTGTCTGCATGTGGCCTTACCTGTTGGTTCAATCATCTTCCATCATGTCCCAATGGTCTCCTTGGTCTGAAAAACCTCCACTGTGTCCCAGTGGCTCCTTGGTTCCATGTGGTTCAGTTAGGCCACAATGGAATCCTTGCTTTCTTCATGTCACAATGCCTCCTTGGCTCCATGTGGCCTTACCTCTGAGTTCAATCATCTGACATCATGTCATAATAGTCTCCTTGGATTGAAAAAGCTCTACAGTGTCACCATGGCACCATGATTCCATGTGGCCTTACCTGTTGGTTCAATCATCTTCCATCATGTCGCAATAACTCCTTAGTCTGAATAAGCTCCAATGTGTCACAGTGGCCACTTGGTTCCACGCGCCATGTGGTTCTGTTGTGTCACAACGAGTCCTTGCTTTCTTCATATCAAATCGACTCCTTGAATGTATGTGGCCTAACCTGTAGGTTCAATCATCTTCCATCACGTCACAATGGTCTCCTTGGTCTGAAAAAGCTCCAATGTGTCACAGTGGCTCCTTGGTTCCATGTGGTTCAGTTGGGCCACAGTGGAATCCTTGCTTTCTTCATGTCACAATGCCTCCTTGGCTCCATGTGGCCTTACCTCTGAGTTCAATCATCTTCCATCATGACACAATAATCTCCTGAGTTTGAGAAAGCTACAGAGTGTCACCATGGCGCCATGATTCCTTGTGGCCTTACCTGTTGGTTCAATCATCTTCCACCATGTCACAATGGTCTCCTTGGTTTCCAAAAGCTCCATTGTGTCACAGTGGCCCCTTGGTTCCATGCAGTTCTGTCACGTCACAATGTTAACCGTGCTTTCTTCTTGTCACAATGGCCCTTGGCTCCATGTGGCCTTGCCTGTTGGTTTTCAGCATCTTCCATCATGTCACAATGACTCCTTGGTCTCAAAAAGCTCCACTGTGTAACTGTGGCCCCTTGGTTCCATGCGCCATGCGGATCTCTCGTGTCACAATGGAATCCTTGCTTTCTTTGTGTGAGAACGGCTGCTTGGCTTCAAGTGGCCTTACCTGTGTGTTCAATCACTTCCATTGTGTCGCAATGGTCTCCTTGGCCTTAAAAAGCTCCACTGTGTCACAGTGACTCCTTGGTTCCATGTGGTTCAGTTAGGCACCTCTGGAATCCTTGCTTTCTTCATGTCACAATGCCTCCTTGTCTCCATGTGGCCTTACCTCTGAGTTCAATCATCTGCCATCATGTCATAATAGTCTCCTTGGATTGCAAAGCTCTACAGTGTCACCATGGCTCCTCATTTTAATGTGGCCTTACCTGTGAGTTCAATCATCTTCCATCATGTCACAATCGTCTCCTGAGTTTGAAAAAACTCCCCTGTGTCAGAGTGGCTCCTTGGTTCCATGTGGTTCAGTCAGGCCACAGTGGAATCCTTGCCTTCGTCATGTCACAATGCCTCCTTGGCTCCATGTGGCCTTACCTGTTGGTTTATTCTTCTTCCATCATGTCATAATGGTCTCCTAGGACTGAAAAAGCTCCAATGTGTCACAGTGGCCTCTTGGTTCCATGCGCCATGCGGTTCTGTCGTGTCACAATGGAGTCCTTGCTTTCTTCATATCAAAACGACTCCTTGACTGCATGTGGCCTTGCCTGTTTGTTCAATCATCTGCCATCATGTCACAATCATCTCCTGAGTTGGAAAAAACTCCACTGTGTCACAGTGGCTCCATGGTTCCATGATGTTCTCTTAGGCCGCAATGGAATCCTTGCTTTCGTCATGTCACAGTGCCTCCTTGGCTCCATGTGGCCTTACCTCTGAGTTCAATCATCTTCCATCACGTCACCATAATCTCCTTGGCTTGAAAAAGCTCTACAGTGTCACCAGGGCTCCTTCATTCCATGGGGCCTTACCTGTTGGTTCAATCATCTTCCATCATGTCACAATGGTCTCCTTGGTCTGAAAAAGTTCCACTGTGTCACAGCAGCCGGCCCCTTGGTTTCAAGTGGTTCACTTAGGCCACAATGGAATCCTTGCTTTCTTCATGTCACAATGCCTCCTTGTCTGCATGTGGCCATACCTGTGAGTTCAATCATCTGCCATCATGTCATAATAGTCTCCTTGGATTGAAAAAGCTCCATCATGAGTGTCACCATGGCTCCTCCGTTCCATGTGGCCTTACCTGTTGGTTTAATCTTCTTCCATCATGTCACAATGGCCTCCTTGGTCTGAAAAAGCTCCAATGTGTCACAGTGGCCTCTTGGTTCCATGCGCCATGCGGTTCTGTTATGTCACAATGGAATCCTTGCTTTCGTCGTGTCAAATCGACTCCTTGAATGCATATGGCCTTACCTGTGAGTTCAATCATCTTCCATCATGTCCCAACGGTCTCCTTGGACTGAAAAAGCTCCTCTGTGTCCCAGTGGCTCCTTGGTTCCATGTGGTTCTGTTAGGCCACAGTGGAATCCTTGCTTTCTTCATGTCACAATGCCTCCTTGGCTCCATGTGGCCTTACCTCTGATTTCAATCATCTGACATCATGTCATAATAGTCTCCTTGGATTGAAAAAGCTCTACAGTGTCACCATGGCGCCATGATTCCATGTGGCCTTACCTGTTGGTTCAATCATCTTCCATCATGTCGCAATAACTCCTTAGTCTGAATAAGCTCCAATGTGTCACAGTGGCCACTAGGTTCCATGCGCCATGTGGTTCTGTTGTGTCACAACGAGTCTTTGCTTTCTTCATATCAAATCGACTCCTTGAATGTATGTGGCCTAACCTGTAGGTTCAATCATCTTCCATCACGTCACAATGGTCTCCTTGGTTTCCAAAAGCTCCATTGTGTCACAGTGGCCCCTTGGTTCCATGCAGTTCTGTCAGGTCACAATGGAATCCTTGCTTTCTTCATGTCACAATGGCCCCTGGTTGCATGTGGCCTTGCCTGTTTGTTTCAGCATCTTCCATCATGTCACAATGACTCCTTGGTCTCAAAAAGCTCCACTGTGTAACTGTGGCCCCTTGGTTCCATGCGCCATGCGGATCTCTCGTGTCACAATGGAATCCTTGCTTTCTTTGTGTGAGATCGGCTGCTTGGCTTCAAGTGGCCTTACCTGTGTGTTCAATCACTTCCATTGTGTCGCAATGGTCTCCTTGGCCTTAAAAAGCTCCACTGTGTCACAGTGACTCCTTGGTTCCATGTGGTTCTGTTAGGCACCTCTGGAATCCTTGCTTTCTTCATGTCACAATGCCTCCTTGTCTCCATGTGGCCTTACCTCTGAGTTCAATCATCTGCCATCATGTCATAATAGTCTCCTTGGATTGCAAAGCTCTACAGTGTCACCATGGCTCCTCATTTTAATGTGGCCTTACCTGTGAGTTCAATCATCTTCCATCATGTCACAATCGTCTCCTGAGTTTGAAAAAACTCCCCTGTGTCAGAGTGGCTCCTTGGTTCCATGTGGTTCAGTCAGGCCACAGTGGAATCCTTGCCTTCGTCATGTCACAATGCCTCCTTGGCTCCATGTGGCCTTACCTGTTGGTTTATTCTTCTTCCATCATGTCATAATGGTCTCCTAGGACTGAAAAAGCTCCAATGTGTCACAGTGGCCTCTTGGTTCCATGCGCCATGCGGTTCTGTCGTGTCACAATGGAGTCCTTGCTTTCTTCATATCAAAACGACTCCTTGACTGCATGTTGCCTTGCCTGTTTGTTCAATCATCTGCCATCATGTCACAATCATCTCCTGAGTTGGAAAAAACTCCACTGTGTCACAGTGGCTCCATGGTTCCATGATGTTCTCTTAGGCCGCAATGGAATCCTTGCTTTCGTCATGTCACAGTGCCTCCTTGGCTCCATGTGGCCTTCCCTCTGAGTTCAATCATCTTCCATCACGTCACCATAATCTCCTTGGCTTGAAAAAGCTCTACAGTGTCACCAGGGCTCCTTCATTCCATGGGGCCTTACCTGTTGGTTCAATCATCTTCCATCATGTCACAATGGTCTCCTTGGTCTGAAAAAGTTCCACTGTGTCACAGCAGCCGGCCCCTTGGTTTCAAGTGGTTCAGTTAGGCCACAATGGAATCCTTGCTTTCTTCATGTCACAATGCCTCCTTGTCTGCATGTGGCCATACCTGTGAGTTCAATCATCTGCCATCATGTCATCATAGTCTCCTTGGATTGAAAAAGCTCCATCATGAGTGTCACCATGGCTCCTCCGTTCCATGTGGCCTTACCTGTTGGTTTAATCTTCTTCCATCATGTCACAATGGTCTCCTTGGTCTGAAAAAGCTCCAATCTGTCACAGTGGCCTCTTGGTTCCATGCGCCATGCGGATCTGTTGTGTCACAATGGAATCCTTGCTTCCTTCGTGTCAAATCAACTCCTTGAATGCATGTGGCCTTACCTGTGAGTTCAATGATCTTCCATCATGTCCCAACGGTCTCCTTGGACTGAAAAAGCTCCTCTGTGTCACAGTGACTCCTTGGTTCCATGTGGTTCTGTTAGGCCACAGTGGAATCCTTGCTTTCTTCATGTCAAAATGCCTCTTTGTCTCCATGTGGCCTTACCTGTGAGTTCAATCATCTTCCATCATGTCACAATCGTCTCCTGAGTTTGAAAAAACTCCCCTGTGTCACAGTGGCTCCTTGGTTCCATGTGGTTCAGTCAGGCCACAGTGGAATCCTTGCCTTCGTCATGTCACAATGCCTCCTTGGCTCCATGTGGCCTTACCTGTTGGTTTATTCTTCTCCCATCATGTCATAATGGTCTCCTAGGACTGAAAAAGCTCCAATGTGTCACAGTGGCCTCTTGGTTCCATGCGCCATGCGGTTCTGTCGTGTCACAATGGAGTCCTTGCTTTCTTCATATCAAAACGACTCCTTGACTGCATGTGGCCTTGCCTGTTTGTTCAATCATCTGCCATCATGTCACAATCATCTCCTGAGTTGAAAAAACTCCACTGTGTCACAGTGGCTCCATGGTTCCATGATGTTCTCTTAGGCCGCAATGGAATCCTTGCTTTCGTCATGTCACAGTGCCTCCTTGGCTCCATGTGGCCTTACCTCTGAGTTCAATCATCTTCCATCACGTCACCATAATCTCCTTGGCTTGAAAAAGCTCTACAGTGTCACCAGGGCTCCTTCATTCCATGGGGCCTTACCGGTTGGTTCAATCATCTTCCATCATGTCACAATGGTCTCCTTGGTCTGAAAAAGTTCCACTGTGTCACAGCAGCCGGCCCCTTGGTTTCAAGTGGTTCAGTTAGGCCACAATGGAATCCTTGCTTTCTTCATGTCACAAGGCCTCCTCGTCTCCATGTGGCCTTACCTGTGAGTTCAATCATCTGCCATCATGACATAATAGTCTCCTTGGATTGAAAAAGCTCTACAGAGTGTCACCATGGCTCCTCCGTTCCATGTGGCCTTACCTGTTGGTTTAATCTTCTTCCATCATGTCACAATGGTCTCCCTGGTCTGAAAAAGCTCCATTGTGTCACAGTGGCCTCTTGGTTCCATGTGCCATGTGGTTCTGTTGTGTCACAATGGAATCCTTGCTTTCTTCGTGTCAAAACGACTCCCTGTCTGCATGTGGCCTTACCTGTTGGTTCAATCATCTTCCATCATGTCCCAATGGTCTCCTTGGTCTGAAAAACCTCCACTGTGTCCCAGTGGCTCCTTGGTTCCATGTGGTTCAGTTAGGCCACAATGGAATCCTTGCTTTCTTCATGTCACAATGCCTCCTTGGCTCCATGTGGCCTTACCTCTGAGTTCAATCATCTGACATCATGTCATAATAGTCTCCTTGGATTGAAAAAGCTCTACAGTGTCACCATGGCGCCATGATTCCATGTGGCCTTACCTGTTGGTTCAATCATCTTCCATCATGTCGCAATAACTCCTTAGTCTGAATAAGCTCCAATGTGTCACAGTGGCCACTTGGTTCCACGCGCCATGTGGTTCTGTTGTGTCACAACGAGTCCTTGCTTTCTTCATATCAAATCGACTCCTTGAATGTATGTGGCCTAACCTGTAGGTTCAATCATCTTCCATCACGTCACAATGGTCTCCTTGGTCTGAAAAAGCTCCAATGTGTCACAGTGGCTCCTTGGTTCCATGTGGTTCAGTTGGGCCACAGTGGAATCCTTGCTTTCTTCATGTCACAATGCCTCCTTGGCTCCATGTGGCCTTACCTCTGAGTTCAATCATCTTCCATCATGACACAATAATCTCCTGAGTTTGAGAAAGCTACAGAGTGTCACCATGGCGCCATGATTCCTTGTGCCTTACCTGTTGGTTCAATCATCTTCCACCATGTCACAATGGTCTCCTTGGTTTCCAAAAGCTCCATTGTGTCACAGTGGCCCCTTGGTTCCATGCAGTTCTGTCACGTCACAATGTTAACCGTGCTTTCTTCTTGTCACAATGGCCCTTGGCTCCATGTGGCCTTGCCTGTTGGTTTCAGCATCTTCCATCATGTCACAATGACTCCTTGGTCTCAAAAAGCTCCACTGTGTAACTGTGGCCCCTTGGTTCCATGCGCCATGCGGATCTCTCGTGTCACAATGGAATCCTTGCTTTCTTTGTGTGAGAACGGCTGCTTGGCTTCAAGTGGCCTTACCTGTGTGTTCAATCACTTCCATTGTGTCGCAATGGTCTCCTTGGCCTTAAAAAGCTCCACTGTGTCACAGTGACTCCTTGGTTCCATGTGGTTCAGTTAGGCACCTCTGGAATCCTTGCTTTCTTCATGTCACAATGCCTCCTTGTCTCCATGTGGCCTTACCTCTGAGTTCAATCATCTGCCATCATGTCATAATAGTCTCCTTGGATTGCAAAGCTCTACAGTGTCACCATGGCTCCTCATTTTAATGTGGCCTTACCTGTGAGTTCAATCATCTTCCATCATGTCACAATCGTCTCCTGAGTTTGAAAAAACTCCCCTGTGTCAGAGTGGCTCCTTGGTTCCATGTGGTTCAGTCAGGCCACAGTGGAATCCTTGCCTTCGTCATGTCACAATGCCTCCTTGGCTCCATGTGGCCTTACCTGTTGGTTTATTCTTCTTCCATCATGTCATAATGGTCTCCTAGGACTGAAAAAGCTCCAATGTGTCACAGTGGCCTCTTGGTTCCATGCGCCATGCGGTTCTGTCGTGTCACAATGGAGTCCTTGCTTTCTTCATATCAAAACGACTCCTTGACTGCATGTGGCCTTGCCTGTTTGTTCAATCATCTGCCATCATGTCACAATCATCTCCTGAGTTGGAAAAAACTCCACTGTGTCACAGTGGCTCCATGGTTCCATGATGTTCTCTTAGGCCGCAATGGAATCCTTGCTTTCGTCATGTCACAGTGCCTCCTTGGCTCCATGTGGCCTTACCTCTGAGTTCAATCATCTTCCATCACGTCACCATAATCTCCTTGGCTTGAAAAAGCTCTACAGTGTCACCAGGGCTCCTTCATTCCATGGGGCCTTACCTGTTGGTTCAATCATCTTCCATCATGTCACAATGGTCTCCTTGGTCTGAAAAAGTTCCACTGTGTCACAGCAGCCGGCCCCTTGGTTTCAAGTGGTTCAGTTAGGCCACAATGGAATCCTTGCTTTCTTCATGTCACAATGCCTCCTTGTCTGCATGTGGCCATACCTGTGAGTTCAATCATCTGCCATCATGTCATCATAGTCTCCTTGGATTGAAAAAGCTCCATCATGAGTGTCACCATGGCTCCTCCGTTCCATGTGGCCTTACCTGTTGGTTTAATCTTCTTCCATCATGTCACAATGGCCTCCTTGGTCTGAAAAAGCTCCAATGTGTCACAGTGGCCTCTTGGTTCCATGCGCCATGCGGTTCTGTTATGTCACAATGGAATCCTTGCTTTCGTCGTGTCAAATCGACTCCTTGAATGCATATGGCCTTACCTGTGAGTTCAATCATCTTCCATCATGTCCCAACGGTCTCCTTGGACTGAAAAAGCTCCTCTGTGTCCCAGTGGCTCCTTGGTTCCATGTGGTTCTGTTAGGCCACAGTGGAATCCTTGCTTTCTTCATGTCACAATGCCTCCTTGGCTCCATGTGGCCTTACCTCTGATTTCAATCATCTGACATCATGTCATAATAGTCTCCTTGGATTGAAAAAGCTCTACAGTGTCACCATGGCGCCATGATTCCATGTGGCCTTACCTGTTGGTTCAATCATCTTCCATCATGTCGCAATAACTCCTTAGTCTGAATAAGCTCCAATGTGTCACAGTGGCCACTAGGTTCCATGCGCCATGTGGTTCTGTTGTGTCACAACGAGTCTTTGCTTTCTTCATATCAAATCGACTCCTTGAATGTATGTGGCCTAACCTGTAGGTTCAATCATCTTCCATCACGTCACAATGGTCTCCTTGGTTTCCAAAAGCTCCATTGTGTCACAGTGGCCCCTTGGTTCCATGCAGTTCTGTCAGGTCACAATGGAATCCTTGCTTTCTTCATGTCACAATGGCCCCTGGTTGCATGTGGCCTTGCCTGTTTGTTTCAGCATCTTCCATCATGTCACAATGACTCCTTGGTCTCAAAAAGCTCCACTGTGTAACTGTGGCCCCTTGGTTCCATGCGCCATGCGGATCTCTCGTGTCACAATGGAATCCTTGCTTTCTTTGTGTGAGATCGGCTGCTTGGCTTCAAGTGGCCTTACCTGTGTGTTCAATCACTTCCATTGTGTCGCAATGGTCTCCTTGGCCTTAAAAAGCTCCACTGTGTCACAGTGACTCCTTGGTTCCATGTGGTTCAGTTAGGCACCTCTGGAATCCTTGCTTTCTTCATGTCACAATGCCTCCTTGTCTCCATGTGGCCTTACCTCTGAGTTCAATCATCTGCCATCATGTCATAATAGTCTCCTTGGATTGCAAAGCTCTACAGTGTCACCATGGCTCCTCATTTTAATGTGGCCTTACCTGTGAGTTCAATCATCTTCCATCATGTCACAATCGTCTCCTGAGTTTGAAAAAACTCCCCTGTGTCAGAGTGGCTCCTTGGTTCCATGTGGTTCAGTCAGGCCACAGTGGAATCCTTGCCTTCGTCATGTCACAATGCCTCCTTGGCTCCATGTGGCCTTACCTGTTGGTTTATTCTTCTTCCATCATGTCATAATGGTCTCCTAGGACTGAAAAAGCTCCAATGTGTCACAGTGGCCTCTTGGTTCCATGCGCCATGCGGTTCTGTCGTGTCACAATGGAGTCCTTGCTTTCTTCATATCAAAACGACTCCTTGACTGCATGTTGCCTTGCCTGTTTGTTCAATCATCTGCCATCATGTCACAATCATCTCCTGAGTTGGAAAAAACTCCACTGTGTCACAGTGGCTCCATGGTTCCATGATGTTCTCTTAGGCAGCAATGGAATCCTTGCTTTCGTCATGTCACAGTGCCTCCTTGGCTCCATGTGGCCTTCCCTCTGAGTTCAATCATCTTCCATCACGTCACCATAATCTCCTTGGCTTGAAAAAGCTCTACAGTGTCACCAGGGCTCCTTCATTCCATGGGGCCTTACCTGTTGGTTCAATCATCTTCCATCATGTCACAATGGTCTCCTTGGTCTGAAAAAGTTCCACTGTGTCACAGCAGCCGGCCCCTTGGTTTCAAGTGATTCAGTTAGGCCACAATGGAATCCTTGCTTTCTTCATGTCACAATGCCTCCTTGTCTGCATGTGGCCATACCTGTGAGTTCAATCATCTGCCATCATGTCATCATAGTCTCCTTGGATTGAAAAAGCTCCATCATGAGTGTCACCATGGCTCCTCCGTTCCATGTGGCCTTACCTGTTGGTTTAATCTTCTTCCATCATGTCACAATGGTCTCCTTGGTCTGAAAAAGCTCCAATCTGTCACAGTGGCCTCTTGGTTCCATGCGCCATGCGGATCTGTTGTGTCACAATGGAATCCTTGCTTCCTTCGTGTCAAATCAACTCCTTGAATGCATGTGGCCTTACCTGTGAGTTCAATGATCTTCCATCATGTCCCAACGGTCTCCTTGGACTGAAAAAGCTCCTCTGTGTCCCAGTGGCTCCTTGGTTCCATGTGGTTCTGTTAGGCCACAGTGGAATCCTTGCTTTCTTCATGTCAAAATGCCTCTTTGTCTCCATGTGGCCTTACCTCTGAGTTCAATCATCTTCCATCATGTCACAATCGTCTCCTGAGTTTGAAAAAACTCCCCTGTGTCACAGTGGCTCCTTGGTTCCATGTGGTTCAGTCAGGCCACAGTGGAATCCTTGCCTTCGTCATGTCACAATGCCTCCTTGGCTCCATGTGGCCTTACCTGTTGGTTTATTCTTCTCCCATCATGTCATAATGGTCTCCTTGGTCTGAAAAAGCTCCAATGTGTCACAGTGGCTTCTTGGTTCCATGCACTTCTGTCGTGTCACAATGGAGTCCTTGCTTTCTTCATATCAAAACGACTCCTTGACTGCATGTGGCCTTGCCTGTTTGTTCAATCATCTGCCATCATGTCACAATCATCTCCTGAGTTGGAAAAAACTCCACTGTGTCACAGTGGCTCCATGGTTCCATGATGTTCTCTTAGGCCGCAATGGAATCCTTGCTTTCGTCATGTCACAGTGCCTCCTTGGCTCCATGTGGCCTTACCTCTGAGTTCAATCATCTTCTATCACGTCACCATAATCTCCTTGGCTTGAAAAAGCTCTACAGTGTCACCAGGGCTCCTTCATTCCATGGGGCCTTACCTGTTGGTTCAATCATCTTCCATCATGTCACAATGGTCTCCTTGGTCTGAAAAAGTTCCACTGTGTCACAGCAGCCGGCCCCTTGGTTTCAAGTGGTTCAGTTAGGCCACAATGGAATCCTCTCTTTCTTCATGTCACAATGCCTCCTTGTCTGCATGTGGCCATTCCTGTGAGTTCAATCATCTGCCATCATGTCATAATAGTCTCCTTGGATTGAAAAAGCTCCATCATGAGTGTCACCATGGCTCCTCCGTTCCATGTGGCCTTACCTGTTGGTTTAATCTTCTTCCATCATGTCACAATGGTCTCCTTGGTCTGAAAAAGCTCCAATGTGTCACAGTGGCCTCTTGGTTCCATGCGCCATGCGGATCTGTTGTGTCACAATGGAATCCTTGCTTTCTTCGTGTCAAATCGACTCCTTGAATGAATGTGGCCTTACCTGTGAGTTCAATCATCTTCCATCATGTCCCAACGGTCTCCTTGGACTGAAAAACCTCCTCTGTGTCCCAGTGGCTCCTTGGTTCCATGTGGTTCTGTTAGGCCACAGTGGAATCCTTGCTTTCTTCATGTCAAAATGCCTCTTTGTCAACATGTGGCCTTACCTCTGAGTTCAATCATCTTCCATCATGTCTTAATAGTCTCCTTGGATTGAAAAGCTCTACAGTGTCACCATGGCTCTTCATTTTAATGTGGCCTTACCTGTCAGTTCAATCATCTTCCATCATGACACAATAATTTCCTGAGTTTGAGAAAGCTACAGAGTGTCACCATGGCGCCATGATTCCTTGTGGCCTTACCTGTTGGTTCAATCATCTTCCACCATGTCACAATGGTCTCCTTGGTTTCCAAAAGCTCCATTGTGTCACAATGGCCCTTGGCTCCATGTGGCCTTGCCTGTTGGTTTCAGCATCTTCCATCATGTCACAATGACTCCTTGGTCTCAAAAAGCTCCACTGTGTAACTGTGGCCCCTTGGTTCCATGCGCCATGCGGATCTCTCGTGTCACAATGGAATCCTTGCTTTCTTTGTGTGAGAACGGCTGCTTGGCTTCAAGTGGCCTTACCTGTGTGTTCAATCACTTCCATTGTGTCGCAATGGTCTCCTTGGCCTTAAAAAGCTCCACTGTGTCACAGTGACTCCTTGGTTCCATGTGGTTCAGTTAGGCACCTCTGGAATCCTTGCTTTCTTCATGTCACAATGCCTCCTTGTCTCCATGTGGCCTTACCTCTGAGTTCAATCATCTGCCATCATGTCATAATAGTCTCCTTGGATTGCAAAGCTCTACAGTGTCACCATGGCTCCTCATTTTAATGTGGCCTTACCTGTGAGTTCAATCATTTTCCATCATGTCACAATCATCTCCTGAGTTTGAAAAAACTCCCCTGTGTCACAGTGGCTCCTTGGTTCCATGTGGTTCAGTCAGGCCACAGTGGAATCCTTGCCTTCGTCATGTCACAATGCCTCCTTGGCTCCATGTGGCCTTACCTGTTGGTATATTCTTCTCCCATCATGTCATAATGGTCTCCTAGGACTGAAAAAGCTCCAATGTGTCACAGTGGCCTCTTGGTTCCATGCGCCATGCGGTTCTGTCGTGTCACAATGGAGTCCTTGCTTTCTTCATATCAAAACGACTCCTTGACTGCATGTGGCCTTGCCTGTTTGTTCAATCATCTGCCATCATGTCACAATCATCTCCTGAGTTGGAAAAAACTCCACTGTGTCACAGTGGCTCCATGGTTCCATGATGTTCTCTTAGGCCGCAATGGAATCCTTGCTTTCGTCATGTCACAGTGCCTCCTTGGCTCCATGTGGCCTTACCTCTGAGTTCAATCATCTTCTATCACGTCACCATAATCTCCTTGGCTTGAAAAAGCTCTACAGTGTCACCAGGGCTCCTTCATTCCATGGGGCCTTACCTGTTGGTTCAATCATCTTCCAGCATGTCGCAATGGTCTCCTTGGTCTGAAAAAGTTCCACTGTGTCACAGCAGCCGGCCCCTTGGTTTCAAGTGGTTCAGTTAGGCCACAATGGAATCCTCTCTTTCTTCATGTCACAATGCCTCCTTGTCTGCATGTGGCCATACCTGTGAGTTCAATCATCTGCCATCATGTCATAATAGTCTCCTTGGATTGAAAAAGCTCCATCATGAGTGTCACCATGGCTCCTCCGTTCCATGTGGCCTTACCTGTTGGTTTAATCTTCTTCCATCATGTCACAATGGTCTCCTTGGTCTGAAAAAGCTCCAATGTGTCACAGTGGCCTCTTGGTTCCATGCGCCATGCGGATCTGTTGTGTCACAATGGAATCCTTGCTTCCTTCGTGTCAAATCGACTCCTTGAATGAATGTGGCCTTACCTGTGAGTTCAATCATCTTCCATCATGTCCCAACGGTCTCCTTGGACTGAAAAAGCTCCTCTGTGTCCCAGTGGCTCCTTGGTTCCATGTGGTTCTGTTAGGCCACAGTGGAATCCTTGCTTTCTTCATGTCACAATGCCTCCTTGGCTCCATGTGGCCTTACCTCTGATTTCAATCATCTGCCATCATGTCATAATAGTCTCCTTGGATTGAAAAGCTCTACAGTGTCACCATGGCTCTTCATTTTAATGTGGCCTTACCTGTCAGTTCAATCATCTTCCATCATGACACAATAATTTCCTGAGTTTGAGAAAGCTACAGAGTGTCACCATGGCGCCATGATTCCTTGTGGCCTTACCTGTTGGTTCAATCATCTTCCACCATGTCACAATGGTCTCCTTGGTTTCCAAAAGCTCCATTGTGTCACAATGGCCCTTGGCTCCATGTGGCCTTGCCTGTTGGTATCAGCATCTTCCATCATGTCACAATGACTCCTTGGTCTCAAAAAGCTCCACTGTGTAACTGTGGCCCCTTGGTTCCATGCGCCATGCGGATCTCTCGTGTCACAATGGAATCCTTGCTTTCTTTGTGTGAGAACGGCTGCTTGGCTTCAAGTGGCCTTACCTGTGTGTTCAATCACTTCCATTGTGTCGCAATGGTCTCCTTGGCCTTAAAAAGCTCCACTGTGTCACAGTGACTCCTTGGTTCCATGTGGTTCAGTTAGGCACCTCTGGAATCCTTGCTTTCTTCATGTCACAATGCCTCCTTGTCTCCATGTGGCCTTACCTCTGAGTTCAATCATCTGCCATCATGTCATAATAGTCTCCTTGGATTGCAAAGCTCTACAGTGTCACCATGGCTCCTCATTTTAATGTGGCCTTACCTGTGAGTTCAATCATTTTCCATCATGTCACAATCATCTCCTGAGTTTGAAAAAACTCCCCTGTGTCACAGTGGCTCCTTGGTTCCATGTGGTTCAGTCAGGCCACAGTGGAATCCTTGCCTTCGTCATGTCACAATGCCTCCTTGGCTCCATGTGGCCTTACCTGTTGGTTTATTCTTCTCCCATCATGTCATAATGGTCTCCTAGGACTGAAAAAGCTCCAATGTGTCACAGTGGCCTCTTGGTTCCATGCGCCATGCGGTTCTGTCGTGTCACAATGGAGTCCTTGCTTTCTTCATATCAAAACGACTCCTTGACTGCATGTGGCCTTGCCTGTTTGTTCAATCATCTGCCATCATGTCACAATCATCTCCTGAGTTGGAAAAAACTCCACTGTGTCACAGTGGCTCCATGGTTCCATGATGTTCTCTTAGGCCGCAATGGAATCCTTGCTTTCGTCATGTCACAGTGCCTCCTTGGCTCCATGTGGCCTTACCTCTGAGTTCAATCATCTTCCATCACGTCACCATAATCTCCTTGGCTTGAAAAAGCTCTACAGTGTCACCAGGGCTCCTTCATTCCATGGGGCCATACCTGTTGGTTCAATCATCTTCCAGCATGTCACAATGGTCTCCTTGGTCTGAAAAAGTTCCACTGTGTCACAGCAGCCGGCCCCTTGGTTTCAAGTGGTTCAGTTAGGCCACAATGGAATCCTTGCTTTCTTCATGTCACAATGCCTCCTTGTCTGCATGTGGCCATACCTGTGAGTTCAATCATCTGCCATCATGTCATCATAGTCTCCTTGGATTGAAAAAGCTCCATCATGAGTGTCACCATGGCTCCTCCGTTCCATGTGGCCTTACCTGTTGGTTTAATCGTCTTCCATCATGTCACAATGGTCTCCTTGGTCCGAAAAAGCTCCAATGTGTCACAGTGGCCCCTTGGTTCCATGCGCCATGCGGTTCTGTTATGTCACAATGGAATCCTTGCTTTCTTCGTGTCAAATCGACTCCTTGAATGCATATGGCCTTACCTGTGAGTTCAATCATCTTCCATCATGTCCCAACGGTCTCCTTGGACTGAAAAAGCTCCTCTGTGTCCCAGTGGCTCCTTGGTTCCATGTGGTTCTGTAAGGCCACAGTGGAATCCTTGCTTTCTTCATGTCACAATGCCTCCTTGGCTCCATGTGGCCTTACCTCTGAGTTCAATCATCTGACATCATGTCATAATAGTCTCCTTGGATTGAAAAAGCTCTACAGTGTCACCATGGCGCCATGATTCCATGTGGCCTTACTGTTGGTTCAATCATCTTCCATCATGTCGCAATAACTCCTTAGTCTGAATAAGCTCCAATGTGTCACAGTGGCCACTTGGTTCCACGCGCCATGTGGTTCTGTTGTGTCACAACGAGTCTTTCTTTCTTCATATCAAATCGACTCCTTGAATGTATGTGCCTAACCTGTAGGTTCAATCATCTTCCATCACGTCACAATGGTCTCCTTGGTTTCCCAAAAGCTCCATTGTGTCACAGTGGCCCCTTGGTTCCATGCAGTTCTGTCACGTCACAATGTTAACCGTGCTTTCTTCTTGTCACAATGGCCCTTGGCTCCATGTGGCCTTGCCTGTTGGTTTCAGCATCTTCCATCATGTCACAATGACTCCTTGGTCTCAAAAAGCTCCACTGTGTAACTGTGGCCCCTTGGTTCCATGCGCCATGCGGATCTCTCGTGTCACAATGGAATCCTTGCTTTCTTTGTGTGAGAAACGGCTGCTTGGCTTTCAAGGGGCCTTACCTGTGTGTTCAATCACTTCCATTGTGTCGCAATGGTCTCCTTGGCCTTAAAAAGCTCCTCTGTGTCCCAGTGGCTCCTTGGTTCGATGTGGTTCTATTAGGCACCACTGGAATCCTTGCTTTCTCTGTGTCACAATGCCTCCCTTGTCTCCATGTGGCCTTACCTCTGAGTTCAATCATCTGCCATCATGTCATAATAGTCTCCTTGGATTGCAAAGCTCTACAGTGTCACCATGGCTCCTCATTTTAATGTGGCCTTACCTGTGAGTTCAATCATCTTCCATCATGTCACAATCGTCTCCTGAGTTTGAAAAAACTCCCCTGTGTCACAGTGGCTCCTTGGTTCCATGTGGTTCAGTCAGGCCACAGTGGAATCCTTGCCTTCGTCATGTCACAATGCCTCCTTGGCTCCATGTGGCCTTACCTGTTCGTTTATTCTTCTCCCATCATGTCATAATGGTCTCCTTGGTCTGAAAAAGCTCCAATGTGTCACAGTGGCTTCTTGGTTCCATGCACTTCTGTCGTGTCACAATGGAGTCCTTGCTTTCTTCATATCAAAACGACTCCTTGACTGCATGTGGCCTTGCCTGTTTGTTCAATCATCTGCCATCATGTCACAATAATCTCCTGAGTTGGAAAAAACTCCACTGTGTCACAGTGGCTCCTTGGTTCCATGATGTTCTCTTAGGCCGCAATGGAATCCTTGCTTTCGTCATGTCACAGTGCCTCCTTGGGCTCCATGTGGCCTTACCTCTGAGTTCAATCATCTTCTATCACGTCACCATAATCTCCTTGGCTTGAAAAAGCTCTACAGTGTCACCAGGGCTCCTTCATTCCATGGGGCCTTACCTGTAGGTTCAATCATCTTCCATCATGTCACAATGGGTCTCCTTGGTCTGAAAAAAGTTCCACCTGTGTCACAGCAGCCGGGCCCCTTGGTTTCAAGTGGTTCAGTTAGGCCACAATGGAATCCTTGCTTTCTTCATGTCACAATGCCTCCATGTCTGCATGTGGCCATACCTGTGAGTTCAATCATCTGCCATCATGTCATCATAGTCTCCTTGGATTGAAAAAGGCTCCATCATGAGTGTCACCATGGCTCCTCCGTTCCATGTGGCCTTACCTGTTGGTTTAATCTTCTTCCATCATGTCACAATGGTCTCCCTTGGTCTGAAAAAGTCCAATCTGTCACAGTGGCTCTCTGGTTCCATGCGCCATGCGGATCTGTTGTGTCACAATGGAATCCTTGCTTCCTTCGTGTCAAATCAACTCCTTGATGCATGTGGCCTTACCTGTGAGTTCAATGATCTTCCATCATGTCCCAACGGTCTCCTTGGACTGAAAAAGCTCCTCTGTGTCCCAGTGGGCTCCTTGGTTCCATGTGGTTTCTGTTAGGCCACAGTGGAATCCTTGCTTTCTTCATGTCAAAATGCCTCTTTGTCTCCATGTGGCCTTACCTGTGAGTTCAATCATCTTCCATCATGTCACAATCGTCTCCTGAGTTTGAAAAAACTCCCCTGTGTCACAGTGGGCTCCTTGGTTCCATGTGGTTCAGTCAGGCCACAGTGGAATCCTTGCCTTCGTCATGTCACAATGCCTCCTTGGCTCCATGTGGCCTTACCTGTTGGTTTATTCTTCTCCCATCATGTCATAATGGTCTCCTTGGTCTGAAAAAGCTCCAATGTGTCACAGTGGCCTCTTGGTTCCATGCGCCATGCGGTTCTGTCGTGTCACAATGGAGTCCTTGCTTTCTTCATATCAAAACGACTCCTTGACATGCATGTGGCCTTGCCTGTTTGTTCAATCATCTGCCATCATGTCACAATCATCTCCTGAGTTGGAAAAAAACTCCACTGTGTCACAGTGGCTCCATGGTTCCATGATGTTCTCTTAGGGCCGCAATGGAATCCTTGCTTTCGTCATGTCACAGTGCCTCCTTGGCTCCATGTGGCCTTACCTCGTGAGGTTCAATCATCTTCCATCACGTCCACCATAATCTCCTTGGCTTGAAAAAGCTCTACAGTGTCACCAGGGCTCCTTTCATTCCATGGGGCCTTACCTGTTGGTTCAATCATCTTCCATCATGTCACAATGGGTCTCCTTGGTCTGTAAAAGTTCCACTGTGTCACAGCAGCCGGCCCCTTGGTTTCAAGTGGTTCAGTTAGGCCACAATGGAATCCTCTCTTTCTTCATGTCACAATGCCTCCTTGTCTGCATGTGGCCCATACCTGTGAGTTCAAATCATCTGCCATCATGTCATAATAGTCTCCTTGGATTGAAAAAGCTCCATCATGAGTGTCACCATGGCTCCTCCGTTCCATGTGGCCTTACCTGTTGGTTTAATCGTCTTCCATCATGTCACAATGGTCTCCTTGTCTGAAAAAGCTCCAATGTGTCACAGTGGCCACTTGGTTCCATGCGCCATGCGGATCTGTTGTGTCACAATGGAATCCTTGCTTTCTTCGTGTCAAAATCGACTCCTTGGCTGCATGTGGCCTTACCTGTGAGTTCAATCATCTTCCATCATGTCCCAACGGTCTCCTTGGACTGAAAAACCTCCACTGTGTCCAGTGGCTCCTTGGTTCCATGTGGTTCTGTTAGGCCACAGTGGAATCCTTGCTTTCTTCATGTCACAATGCCTCTTTGTCTCCATGTGGCCTTACCTGTCAGTTCAATCATATTCCATCATGACACAATAATCTCCTGAGTTTGAGAAAGGTACAGAGTGTCACCATGTTTCCTTGTGGCCTTACCTGTTGGTTCAATCATCTTCCACCATGTCACAATGGTCTCCTTGGTTTCCAAAAGCTCCATTGTGTCACAATGGCCCTTGGCTCCATGTGGCCTTGCCTGTTGGTTTCAGCATCTTCCATCATGTCACAATGACTCCTTGGTCTCAAAAAGCTCCACTGTGTAACTGTGGCCCCTTGGTTCCATGCGCCATGCGGATCTCTCATGTCACAATGGAATCCTTGCTTTCTTTGTGTGAGAACGGCTGCTTGGCTTCAAGTGGCCTTACCTGTGTGTTCAATTCACTTCCATTGTGTCGCAATGGTCTCCTTGGCCTTAAAAAGCTCCTCTGTGTCCCAGTGGCTCCTTGGTTCGATGTGGTTCTATTAGGCACCACTGGAATCCTTGCTTTCTTCATGTCACAAGGCCTCCTTGTCTCCATGTGGCCTTACCTCTGAGTTCAATCATCTGCCCATCATGTCATAATAGTCTCCTTGGAATTGCAAAGCTCTACAGTGTCACCATGGCTCCTCATTTTAATGTGGCCTTACCTGTGAGTTCAATCATCTTCCATCAGGTCACAATCGTCTCCTGAGTTTGAAAAAACTCCCCTGTGTCACAGTGGCTCCTTGGTTCCATGTGGTTCAGTCAGGCCACAGTGGAAGCCTTGCCTTCGTCATGTCACAATGCCTCTTGGCTCCATGTGGCCTTACCTGTTGGTTTATTCTTCTTCCATCATGTCATAATGGTCTCCTTGGTCTGAAAAAGCTCTGAATGTGTCACAGTGGCCTCTTGGTTCCATGCGGTTCTGTGCGTGTCACAATGGAGTCCCTTGCTTTCTTCATATCAAAAACGACTCCTTGACTGCATGTGGCCTTGCCTGTTTGTTTCAATCATCTGCCATCATGTCACAATCATCTCCTGAGTTGGAAAAAACTCCACTGTGTCACAGTGGCTCCATGGTTCCATGATGTTCTCTTAGGCCGCAATGGAATCCTTGCTTTCGTCATGTCACAGTGCCTCCTTGGCTCCATGTGGCCTTCCCTCTGAGTTCAATCATCTTCCATCACGTCACCATAATCTCCTTGGCTTGAAAAAGCCTCTACAGTGTCACCAGGGCTCCTTCATTCCATGGGGCCTTACCTGTTGGTTCAATCATCTTCCATCATGTCACAATGGTCTCCTTGGTCTGAAAAAGTTCCACTGTGTCACAGCGGCCGGCCCCTTAGTTTCATGTGGTTCAGTTAGGCCACAATGGAATCCTTGCTTTCTCATGTCACAATGCTCCTCGTCTGCATGTGGCCTTACCTGGGAGTTCAATCATCTGCCATCATGTCATAATAGCCTCCTTGGATTGAAAAAGCTCCATCATGAGTGTCACCATGGCTCCTCCGTTCCATGTGGCCTTACCTGTTGGTTTAATCGTCTTCCATCATGTCACAATGGTCTCCTTGTCTGAAAAAGCTCCAATGTGTCACAGTGGCCACTTGGTTCCATGCGCCATGCGGATCTGTTGTGTCACAATGGAATCCTTGCTTTCTTCGTGTCAAATCGACTCCTTGGCTGCATTTGGCCTTACCTGTGAGATTCAATCATCTTCCATCATGTCCCAACGGTCTCCTTGGACTGAAAAACCTCCACTGTGTCCCAGTGGCTCCTTGGTTCCATGTGGTTCTGTTAGGCCACAGTGGAATCCTTGCTTTCTTCATGTCACAATGCCCTCTTTGTCTCCATGTGGCCTTACCTGTCAGTTCAATCATATTCCATCATGACACAATAATCTCCTGAGTTTGAGAAAGCTACAGAGTGACACCATGATTCCTTGTGGCCTTACCTGTTGGTTCAATCATCTTCCACCATGTCACAATGGTCTCCTTGGTTTCCAAAAGCTCCATTGTGTCAA